>NC_133201.1:21391297-21403797 GCF_958299795.1 Porites lutea
GATTGTATTTTCCTTAGCGTTTCCTCCCCAAGCACATCCGTAATTTCCACTCCTTCCCAGTGTTGATCTTCATCATTGTCAGAATCTGCTTCAATTTCTGGGCCATCTAGGGAACGCCTCCTTTGCACCTCCAAGAAAGCTTGACGTGACACCTCAACATGCATTTCTTCATCGATTGTAAGATCACTTGAAGGCAAGTGGTCTGTGAAGTCAAGAATCACCTGATTGAGCACTTCAGAAGTATAGTTCCGCAAGAATTGACTGACCTCGTCAAAAAAGGCAAACCAATTTAAGTCATGGCCCCTCAACCAGCTTAACAGAACATCATTGGATGGTGCTGGATTTGCTAATATTGCTGTTTTGCTAATAGCATCCGGATCATATGAATTATTCGGGCCACTGGGTGTGGTGGCTAGCTGTGGTGCTGGGTTTGCTATTGCTGTTTTGTTAATAGCATCCGGATTAAATGAATTACTCGTGCCACTGGGTGTGGTAGCTACTCCAACAGTAGATTCGCCACTGGCATGGGGATCATGCTTTCTGCTGGATGTGTCAGCATTTTCACTGGGATTAGTAAGATCTGGAGGCTCAACATCTTCCACATTGCTATCATCTCATACATCATCAGTTGGCATTATTTCACACGCTTCAACGTCGAAGTCGACATTGTCCTCCCCTTCTTCATTAATGACATCTTCTAACCTAAGGGACCTCATCAAGGCTTTGTCTTCAATGTCTGCAAGCTCAATAACGGATTGTCTAATCTCTGCTGCTTCTTGAAGAGCCAGACGTACCTTTCTACTCAGATCCTTGTATGATCCAATTCCATAAACCTTCCGAGCCTGTTGTGATGTAAGTCCAGCTGCCTCGCATACAGCAAACTTGAGAAGTGTTCGGTCCTTGTCATTGGATGCTAGTTTACAAAGTGCTGTGAGAGTGTTTTTATCTAACCCTGGAACCTGTTCAGGGGCAACCAGCTTGTTAATCCAGTGCATCAGTCGCTTGTAATCAACGGACGGGCAGTGCTCAGTTACATGAAGTTTAGAACCCAAGGACCTTTCAAGTGCAAATATTGCAACTGGTAGCTGAAGCAGTCTCCTAACAGCTTTGTCCGATTTGTATTTGTTACTAGGAAAGAATTTGTGGTACAGGTCTGAAACTTTGACAATTCCTTTGTCCTGAATATAGTTTGCAATTTCAATCAGAACGTAACATTCTTTGCAAGTAACAGAATGATGCTGCTGGCAATATCTTGTTCTAAAACTAACAAATTCAACGAGAGTAAACATGTTAAGTTTTGATATATATAATGAGTTTTCAACTCGACAAGAGGCCACATTCCCCAATGTTGACCTTGTTAAAGCCACGAATGTTGAGTATTTGCCAGCAGCGTCTATGGTAAAAAATGAGAGTCATCGCAAGTTTGGTTATTATCTCCAGGAATCTGAGAAACCTCTGGTGGTGTAAAGGGTGCCTCATCTGATTCCATGGCATGTTGAAGGCCATCAGGGGGGTCTGGTTGTTTAGCTGATGGTGTAGAGGTTTTCTTTGCTGCTTCAACGGAGCCCATGCCTTGTTGGAGGGCATCAGGGGGGTCCAGTTGTATACAAGAACTGCTGACTGATGGTGTACAGGTTTTCTTTACTGCTATACTGCCATGTCTGAGCGCATCAGAGGGGTCTGGTAGTCTACAAGAACTGTTTGGTGTTATCTTGGCAACTAAGGGACCTACCACAGTAGGTTGTTGGCCATCAACATGCTCTGGCTTCTTATTGGAAACTTGGGGAAGGAAACTTGTGATTTTTGCATGACTTGTGTTCAAGGATTTTGTCTTTGCATTTTGCTTTTCACATTTTCTTCTCTTGGTCTGAAGCATGGTGAATTCTTCCTGTAGTTTTCTTTTGTTTGCCCTCAATTGCGAAATCTGTTCTGTTAAGGTCGCAGCCTGGCCAAACTGTTTCACATTGATATGTTTTTCGCGCTGCCTGGTCAGAAGTCCCATTTGTGTATCAGTATCAGTTAAGTCTTCCTGAATCTCTTGTAGTCTTTTTACTTTAAGCGAGTCACTTAGATACTCTCTCTTCTGTGCTCCAGCACTCTCTCCAAATTGCTTCGATCTGCTTGTCTTTTTCTTGTAATTGTACCCACTATTGTGTAACATCTGGCGTGCCAAATCGCATAGTTTTTGTTTGTCATTTACCATACCAGGGTCATCTAAAGCTAGTTTAAAGGCTGCTTTGTTGAGTTCTGTATAAAAATTGAACATCTTATGATCAGGGTCAATCTTTGAGGTGTCATATATCTTACTCTTCTCTTGAATTTCCTTCTCGTCAATCTTAACTGTTACAAATGTCTTCTGCTCAGGCATAACCTAGCAAGGAGACCAGAAAACGAGTTCTGCTATTTGACTTATAGAAAGCAAGAACTGGTACTGTAGTCTATAGTTGTTTTAGTAGGAAGCCATTACCAATTACTTCCTTTGAATCCATAAGGATACTTATTTATTTTTATGTTTTTGCAATGTACCAGCTGACAGGAGCCAACACATCGCAGGATTCGTGAAAGGCTGTGAGGGTTTTTACTATAATAATATTATTATTATGGTCCTCACAGATTGATCTTCACAGGTAATACTTAATGAAACATTCTCTGAGCCGGAGATTGTTAGTTTTGCACAAGAATTACCATTTTATTGATTGGCATGGATATGTACAGTTTCGACAGTAATGTTGGCGAGGAGACTTCAAGATAAGGATACCGCCAATAGTCATGGTATAAAGGGTTTGGGATTAAATAGTGAAATGACTTTTTTTTGCTAAAATTTTGGCTTTTTATGCACTTTGCTTTATTGAGTGCATTACAGGTATAGGACATTTCTATAGCAGAAAATGGGTTGGACAAAGAGCAAAAGGATCTTATCGGCATGACTGACAGGTTTTTGGACCTTCCCTGTCAAACTATATACCCTTTAAAATGGGGTAAAAAAAAATTGTTTTGAAGAGCAACTTGCCTGCAACTCAGGGCCAATCGTTAAACTACCATTGTTCACAAGAATTGTAGATTGGTGGGATCTTGCAATTGTACTTGAAGAAGTACTCACAACCTCAGATGACCTGGATTCAGCTAAACTGGATGACGAATTTCTAGCAAGCTGATAAAATAATGGTCAAGATAAAAATGAGCATTCAATTGAAGTCTTATCTTTAAAAATAACTTTCACTTTTACTCCTTTTTCAGACTTTGAGCACCCCAAAAATTCCATCCTGGTTGCTAGAGAAATAATTAAGAAAAGCAATACAAACAACGAAAAAGAAACCCTTTTTTAAAATGTAAATGTGAAATTCAAAACAACAATATTCCATACCCCCACTACAGAGAGAATTGGAAATTGCAGAGGGTGGGGAGGGTCAAAATCTTGATTTTCCAGGGGGTAAACATCCAAATTTTCATACAAACACTACATTTGTCACTTAGAAATTCCAGAAGGATGGGGGATCCTTTATCAAATTCCCTTCATGGTAGGGGTATGGTTTATTTTTGAAATTACACAATGAAAGTAATCAGAACACAAAAAAATATTTAATTACACTAGGGAACAACCACTAACGGATTAATATGGCAATGTGATTCTTTATGGAGACAGAGTTAATGCACTAGAACACAGAACCTGTCACACCAAGCAAGAAACAAATGTACATCATCATGGGAGTTCTGGGTAATTTTCTAATATAATAAAAAGGCACAAAACTGTAGAATGGCCCATGAAACATAATCAGGATAAAAAAAATGATATGATACAACATCTAATAATGACAAACATCTAATACAGTTCTTTAATAAGTATGTACTGTACCTTAATATGTTTTAAAATGAGCAGAATGTCTCCCACAGCAGTTATTCCAATTTCACGGATGCTCTCTTTGTTAATATCATCAAGCACATCCTCTGCAATACTTAAGAAGAAGTTAAAAAAAAAACATCAGATCAACTGTTAAGAAACCCTTGACCTCAGGAAGGTCCAAAATCCCCCCTTCCCCCCTCAAAAATAATTATTATTATCTTTGGCTAGAAATAAATCATTTTGAGGTTGAAAGAGGTAAAAAAAAAAAATTGAAAGAAAACTAAGCATTATTTGTAAGTTGAGGTTCAATATAAAAGAATAAGTACACATACTGACATATTTAATGTTCATACATTATATATTAAATTTTAGCCAGCAATAAAGAAAATTAGACTTAATACTAGATAAAAACAATGCTTGATTATCTGTATTTTTCTGCTTTTCCATTCTAAAAGAACACCTTATATTTCCACGCTGGTTTTGTTCTTAATAAAAAAATGTGCTTTTTTGCAAAATCTCAGCCTGGTGTTTATACTGTATTGGAATATCAGAATTTGCTCTTTCATAAAATTTTGGAAACTGAAGCCTTGCAAAAAAAGGTAGGCTGAGAAGATATAACGATTAATTCTTCCAAAAAGTGTATTTGTTGTATTGTGTACTTACCGATTATCGACGAAAAGCTTAGCATACTCCTCAGCTCTGTCCTTTATTCCAGCATTTGAAAAAAAAGCTTTCCATCTAGAGTGATGAAAGTGAAATCACATATTAAACGGAATTCGCGCAACAAAAAAAACGTAAATATAGTCTCTGGACAAAGGTCAAAGTGTTTTCTCTTGATGGCTTTTGTCGGAGTGCTTCTTTCCTGTTCTCAAAGTGTATTTCAGAGAGAGTTAGAGTTATTAAGTTTCGTGGATAACCTCTCTCCAAGGTGCTTCTGGAATTCTTCTAGTCAGTCTTGAAAGTTTTCTTTTAAGGAATTTGTTCTGAGTAACCGGAGGGCTACGCCTTTTCTAAAGCCCTTCTTGACCCCTAATGGGTGGCAAGACGTGAAATGTGTATATTAGAGAGATTAAGATTCACGTTTACGGCAAACGGCAAACGTCAGATTCAAGTTGAGAATTTCTCGGAATAAAAAAGAAGCCGATAAATACTGTCCAGAACAACTCTTATAGATAAAAATGGCGTGAAAATACTTATTTTTTTGAAGAACTAATAAACAGTAAACGCCAATTAAAGGGAAAACTTGGTCACGTGGTACAAATTCACGTTTGCCGTTTGGCGTAAACGTGAATCTTAATCTCTCTATTGGAAAGTTTCAGTATGTTTAGATTGCGTTCGTATGTCGAGAATTGACGTACTGTTAAACCGTTTGCCTTTGTACACAATTGTATCCAGAAATGTGACTTTTTCCTCAGAGATTTCTGCTGTGAATTTAATAGTGGCGTGGTGATTATTTACTTGTTCAATGAAGTGTGTTATTTGTTCTCTTCCGTTACCCCAGAGAAAGAAGATGTCGTCTATATATCTTTTCCAACAGATAGGCTTTATTGCGCTCTTTTTTAATAACTCTGTTTCTACTTTCGCCATGAAGATATTTGCGAAAGCAACAGCGACCTTTGTTCCCATCGCTGTCCCGTGTGTTTGGAGTTAATTTTTCCCATTAAAATGGAATGAATTTTCTTTCAAAATGAGTCTGAGCGCTCGTTCAAGTGACTGTGTTGGAATCGGGGGTTTATCTTTGTAGTGAGTAACATATGCTTTGCATATAGTTTTGATCCCCTCTTCCTGTGGAATGTTGGTATATAGACTTGTCACGTCCATTGAAACAATGATCGCGTGCCTTGCGACTTCTGTGCTTTCTATGAAATTAATGAAGTCTGTGGAGTCTTTAAGATAAGAAGCCTGTCTTTGTGCTATAGGTTGCAACAGCCTATCAAGAAATGCTGAGATTCTTTCTGTTGGTCCGTCACAGCCTGATATTATTGGCCTACCTACTGGTGTAGGCTTGTGAATTTTAGTTAGGGTGTAGAATATGGGAATTCTAGGCGGGCTCGGTGTTTGTGACAGCCATTTTTTTGTCATGTCATCAATGTTTTTATTTTCATGTAGTTCTTGTATTAGTTGTTTCACTTTATATTGAGTTTATTATATTAGTTTATTGTATTAGTTGTTTCACTTTATATTGGGTTTCCTTAACCATCGGTTCATCTAAAGGTCTATAGTGTTTCGAGTTGTCAAGTAGCGTTTGACCTTCGTTTATTTTGTTTTCTGTGTCCATAATAACGACACAGGAACCTTTGTCTGCTTTTTTCACATTAAGATCCTTGTTTCTTTTTAAAGATTGTAATGCTTCTCGTTCTTTTGATGACAGATTGTTTCTTGGCTGTGACAGTTTAATTTCTGCCAGTTGTAATTTAACCTCTTCAAGATAACTTTCGAGTGCAACCGAGGGTTGAACTTGGGGTATCCAGTTTGATTTTACGTGATAAGGATGCGGTTTGTTATTTTGCCCATGAAAGATATATTTCAGACGCATTCTTCTCGCAAATTGCTCAAAATCCTGAAGAAGTTGACGCCTGATATGTTGTTCTTTTGTTAATGGTGTGGGTATGAATTTTAACCCTTTAGAGAGTAAATTTATTTCATGGTCTGTGATGTTTTGACTGGATAAGTTCTTTATGTACCCCCTGTTTCTTTCTAGTTGTGTTCTTTTATAAGCTTGCGTTTTTGAGGTTTTGCGTTCTTTACGCTTTTTACTGCCCGATTTTGACAGTTTGTTGTTTTCCTGTACACCCTTGTTATGTAAGTTGGACTTAGTAAGTAGACAGGCATACTTTTCACCACTTTTATTTGACATTGTGTTCATGAGGTTTTTAAACTCGTTGAACTTTTTAAAGAAGTTTTCAGCTATCTCTTTTACATTTTGCTCATGAGTGTTCTTATTGTCCGTTGGTTTCTTGTTTACAGTTGCTGTCGGTCTCTTTTGCCGCTTGAGTCATTTTTTGCTTTCAGCTATTCTCCTTTCATGGTACCTAAATATCATGTCCACTTTCCTTTATTGTCCTTCCCTGATACATCTTCCGATATATGTTTCGAAAATTCTAGATCTCAAAATCATCTTCAAAAACGATATTTTCCGAAATGTGACGTTGCATGCCCCTGACAAGACAAGAGCCTTTACTTATGGCAATTTTGGTTACAAAATGAAACAGGTCTTCATACGTTCAAGTTACAATAATTATTATTACCTGTACAAAGTCAGTCTACCGGAGATGACCAGCTCAAGTTTAAAACTCTTCTAGGGACTTACTTTTTGCAATTGTTGGATTTTCAGACTTAATTCATGACGTCTTATGTTGGAAGGTTTGTCCTGATTATGCAAAGAAAACATTATCATCAATTTTGTCACTTCTATATCATATAATTGCAAAACATTCATGACAAACAGGAATAAGGTCCCTGCCACAACCAAGTTAAATTTTAGGACTAACATTAAGTGTATGTAAAAGCATTAATCCCAGTTTAACTAAAGATATACAAGTCCATCATGCCATGAATGTACATAAAATAATTTCATTCACTGTTTGGATGGTTGTTACTGCAAGTGTTAAAGGTAAGCAGCAGACCTTTTTCACACAGGTATCAGCGGTTTAATTAAATCAGATGGTAGCTAGAGGGGAAATGTTGTCATGTCCTTTTTATGCAATACTAGTTCACTCAGCATAGCTACATTTGTAGCTAACAAACGCATGCTAGCTCATTTTACAACATGCTTCAATTGATTTGTTTCAACTTTTTTCAGTTGTCTATTTCAATGAAGTTACATGTTTACTCTCTTTAAATCTTTGCTTTGTCGTTGTACCGGAGTTGCCAGGGTTTTGGTGAAGCTTTGAGGCATTTACAAATGCCACAGATTTTAAATTAAATGTATAATGCTCTCGTAAACCATATGGCGTGGGAACATTAAATACACTTTTAATTCAAATCAAACCAGACCACTAGATACTATAATTCTTACAGAACATAGCAAATAGTGAACATTTATGGTGATATATGGATGAGCCTATACCTGGAGTAGAGTTAAATTAGCTGAAATAAAATTTTATTACCTTCTTGCCCCCTTGTGAGGTTGAAGCCTGTGGAAATTCAAACACAATAACGATCATTAAAGCAAACAATAAATCCTGTCTGCCAATCACTTATCAGCAACCAATTTAATCACTGTTAATGAAAATGTAGATATTAAAAGTAAAAAAATTACAAGAGGCAAAATGATACTTATATAAATGACATTGTGGTCCATCTGCCTTTTCAAATAACATAAAATAATAGTTACTTCATTGTTAGCATGTAACTAAATCTTTTTTATCATTTTATTTCAATAACAAAGAATCAATTTTAAGCTTTCAAATTTCAACTTTCAACTTATTACCCACAGCCATTTCTTCTGTAATCATGAATTTTTCATCGGCAGATTAAGATTCAATAAAAAATAATTAAACTTAATTAAACTTAATCAACTTAATCATCTTTTTGTGTGAATTACATGCATCCAGCAGTCTGGATTCACTGTAATTGTGTCAAAAATACTACATTAGAAAAATAGCAAGTCTCTTACCTGCCCATCAGGCCGAATCTTTTTCTCTAGCCACTTCCTCAGTAGATCTTTAATAACCCCTTCATCCTCTTCTTTTAAAGGGTTTTAACCCTTTAAAAAGCTAAAGGAGGATGATGTTAGCTCCTCCCTCTGTCTCTGGTGGTTAGAGGCTCGTGGTACCAGCTGGTTATTGTTGTATTTTAAAATGACCTCTTCGGCAAGATTAAAGGTTTCATCTGGCAGTACTGCCAGTTTAAAAAGGTTTGTCAGCTTGGCATTACGTCCATCCTGAGAAAAAAACATGTTGCTTATAAGTTTTTTAATAATATTCTTCTCACCTTTTTTTCTGACCAGTTGTAAAATTTAAGAAAATAAATAATATAATACAGTTAGAGAAAAAAATGGACATGTACCACCTACTAAAAAACACTGGTCACCACAGCACTCACCTCTATTCTGGATAACTGTTAAAGTAATATTCAAGACGTAGTAATAACATTTAAAATTTTTTCTGATAGTTTAGAATTCTTACATAAGCTGGAGCATGTGTAATTTGTGCACCCCTCGACCAATTTTTCGGCCCACATATTGACCGACACTCGACTGATCTATTAGTCGATATATCAGCTGACACTTGACTGATCTGTCAGTCGACATATCGACTGACACTCGGCCGACATATCGACCGAGATATGTCGGTCAACATCTCGCTCGAGTGTCGAGTGTCAGACGATACGTCCACCGTGAATGGCGGTTGTCTAGTTGTCGGTTGACATGTCAATCATCCCATAAGCTTTATAAAATTATGCGCTATAGTCAGCGGAAAGCCACAAAACCCATACCCAGGGAAAAGTGGGGCATTAGATCAGGCCAGCCTTCTAAATGAAGCAAATTCCACTATCCCCGCAATCTATTTTGAACATCAAGACCTCACTTTCTTTCCCTGCTCATCGGGCAAAATAATATTAAATGCACTATATGTCTTGACCAAAACTAATATATAGTGAGAATTTTCGCCTCAAATTAAACTTTAAACAAATATTGACACCAACAAAAATGTCCTTTTCTCATATGATAGAGCCAAAATAAATTGTAAGTTGGAGAATAACCCGATAGCATACCGTAGCAAAAGGGACAGCCTAAACAGCTGAAATTTCCTAGTAAGGACCCGCATTCCTTAGGTATGGCGGTGCGGGGCTTTCCACTGTCTAGTGAATTACATGATTAATAAATCAAGCAAGTTGTTAACCTTATAATCTTTTATCACTGAGCTGAAAACGTTCGACGATTTTTATGCCTTTTTTTTAATATAATCACCGCCTTGAGGCGGTCAGCAAATGTAAATTGACCATGTGCAGTAGGCTTACTCAACTACAGTGCAATTAAGTTTATTAAACTACCGGTAACATTAGCTCAAAACATTTCATACATTTTAGATAGAATCCTGTACTTAGCACAGACTCGGAGTGTGGATTGAGTGAGATTAAAACTTACCTCCATCATGTCCGATGTAACTTACCTATTTACAGTTTGTAAGCATAGTAATTTACTAACTTTACCTATCCTTAATTTCAAACTAAACACCGAGCTAAAAGAGAGCCTTGTTCTTAGAAAAGCTGTTAATTCTCGAATACTGAGATGCACACCACAATGAACTTTCATGAAAAGTTTGGCTAGGCTACTCAGGATGGGCTCCTGGTGGAGGGTAAACTGGTCATCAGGGTCATTTGACAAACATTACATTACAACCTTGACGACACGAAAAACTGGCGCCAGCTGCGGTAAAACTTTTAAACCAACCCAAAACAAACAAAACTCGACGATTTTTAACCACATGGAAAATCTCTAGCACTTTTTCAGGGGAAAACAGAAATAGTTTCGAATCAGTCAATCTGCATCAATCGGACAAGTGAGCAAGGTTTTAGCTCAGGCTCCTCTTCTGACCACGGAAAAAAGATGATTGATGGTGGTATCAGCGAACATGAACCTTAAAACACTTAAAACACTTCGTGCGAGACTTAACTTATCTTAATGGAAAAAACTAACGGAATAATATCTGCAAGAACGCCCGAAGAGAATGGCCAAGATTTTCCTTAGGTAAAAACTTCATGGCCAAATCTAATAAGAAACGATAAAACTGTTGTCTTCGGCCAGATAGCGAGATAGCTAGGGACGAAGACGAAACAAGCAGAATTTCTGTCCAGATCTAATAGAACAATGCGAGCAAAACAAATTTGTGAGAAGAGCGCGTAAATTTTCGGCATTTTTTATAGTTGATTTATGATAAATGTATTAACATGCAAAATAATCGGGGATTATGCAAGGCTGTTTACAGCTGAGGTATAATCTAGATTATACGAGAAAACGAGAAACAGGAGGCGAGATTTAACAATGCATTGTCCCTTTATTCACTCTTGAAACCTCAACAATACAACAGTGACTTTAAAGTAAGTCTAACACAACGGTAACTTCGCAACGTATATCAGCCGCTGACGCGCCACTGGCTCTTGTCTTTTTCATGAACGAAGGCTAACCTGAAAGAAAACAGAAAAGAATACAACACTGAGGGGAGGGTAAGGGGGGGATTGCATTGTTAAATCTCGCCTCCTGTTTCTCGTATAATCTAGATTATACCTCAGTTGTAAACAGCCTTGCATAATCCCCTATTATACTTCAAAACACTGGTCTCAATTTAACAATGCATGTTCAAAGCTGCACTTGTACTAAATTTGCGTGGTACTTGATAGGATTGCCCTCCCTGGAGAAGTGTCATATTGAGGTCAGTAATAAAACTTAGTGAAGGTGCTCGCTTGAGACCAGTCAGCAAACTGCAAAATGTCAGGGATAGAAAAACACTGTTTTGCCGCCTCCGTAGCAACAGCCCCACGCACTGAGTGACCCTTAAATATAGTAGTGTCAACGCCAGCCAGTTGCATCAGCTCTTTCAACCACCTGGCCAGTGTAGCAGGGGAAACTGGTTTGTGAGGGTTTATGTGTGATAGCTTATTAGGTTTTGAAGGGTACTGTGGTCTCCATTGAAGCGTTCTAGCTTCATATTCCTGTAAGCACTTACAAACGCAAAGATGCTCGTTTTCGGGAAAGCTAGCATGAAAACAAGACTTTGGATCCTGGCCTTGTCGGGCAGTTTTGGTCAGTTCCGGGAGTTTAAACTGAACTCCCTCAGGGTGAAAGTATCTAAAGCGTAGATCACAGGCTGCAAGACCGGAGGCCCTGTCTGGGGCAGTAAGAGCAAGCAATCCGACGAGCTTGTAGGACAAAAGTTTTGTGGAAAGATTGGAATTTGAACCCAAAGATGAAATATATTGTACTACTTTCGAGACTTGCCACGTTGTAGCATAGAAATCATTTCAGCTGTCACCAAAAGAACCTTGATAAGACGACTCGTTTGCTTGAGCGAAAAATACAGGCCTTGTTTCTCTGAGTCTTGCATTTCACCGTGCAGTCCAACAGCTAACAGTCGGTGGTCAGCACATTGCTTAATCTGGTCATTCATAAGAGATTTTAATGCAGTTATCACAACAGTAATACCATTGCTTCTATAAGCTGGTAATTGGTAAATAAGAGACTTTCCCCCTCCTGTTGGCAAACTCATAAAGCAGTGTTTCCTTTCTAACACAGCTTGGATTGCTTTTTCTTGTTCTTTTTTCAGACTCTGAATTCCCCACTTTGCTTGTAAATATCAGTCAAAGATTCTAATGATAACTGAAATTCTTGATTTTGACTATGACTTGCCAGTGCAGACTCAGAGACTGAACTTGGTAATGTGCTCGATGAGACCGCACAGAGTTCTTGACTGATTATTAATTGTTCATCTTGGAAGGTTTTCTGTATAGTCCTTTTGGTTTCAATTTCTGGCACTTCCCTCTCACCGTCTCTAATTTTCCATGCATACAACATGACATTCTTTGTTTTCCCATCTACTACTATCGCTTTCCAACCAACACTGTGGGAATAGGTTGAAAGTTTGCCTCCTGCCATCAAAACGTATGCCACTTTAAATGCAGCGTTGTAGTGTGTTGTCTCCCTTATTTCAATTTCAAG
>NC_133201.1:21413797-21453797 GCF_958299795.1 Porites lutea
AATCGCTTTGGCTTTGCACTTTTTCTTTTGACTGAGGAGCCAAGGGCTCTGAACAGCGGTAAATCCTCAGAGAGATTGATTTGAGCCGCCGCTAGTAGTATCCTACGGAAGCCGAATTCATTGATTGCTTTATTATTCATTCAAAATATCTCCTAGTTTAAGAACATAGCTAAAACATTCTTACCTGCACCAATGTTAAGTTCATCTTCGATAGTGTACATTTAGGTTTGTCCAGCTCTGCAAATATTCTTCAAATAGCAGATGTCGCCTTCCAAGTTGTCTTGTTACTGTTTTTGCCATGTTCCTAGCTATTATTTCGCCTTGTTCCAGCAGTAGTTCTAACTCTTGAACCGAGTGAAAGGTCTGCCATTTTTGTTTTCACGACCAAAACAACTAACTTCGTCCCTAGGTCTTCTTGGTAACGGTGCCTTAACCTGTAGCGGGCTGCATTTTTGACGTCGTTTCAACGTCCGAGCTTACTGTTCACATGTCAAAAATGTATTGTAAGAGGGCACGTCTGTTGTCCTCTCATTCACGACCTTTCATTCATTCATTAAACACAAAATTCTTCCAAATTTGGTCATCAGTAACTGGTTATGGTGCATTATTGGTTTTTTTAACTAATCCGAATTGGGGAAATACTTTGAATGAATAATAATAAATAATTAATAAATGGAACTACAACCGTCGCTTGTATACGCAACAGTGACAATTTAAGGTAAAGAAAGACGGAAATGAACCTTTTTTTTTTACCTATTTTCTTGCTTTTTTTGGCGATGACTTCTTGGCTGGGCCTTTTTCTTTCCTTTTTTTTCCCACACACCAAAACCTAAAATGACACTTTTACTCATTAATTGTTTTCTCATAACGTCACGTTGACCTCATTGGAACGGACTGATGGTCTACATGGAGTTCAACCATGCACAGTTTTTATACTGAACGCTCGCCATCAATATCCATATTGGCTACGTGAGAAAAAAACGATCAATAAGCTCAATCGGATCAATAAATAAAGGGGGGAATTTGGTGTACACAAGGTGTGAGAAGGAAGTATACAATGTTTGCCTAACTTTCCCCATCTTCTGCTCCTTTGAAAGAAGCTGCTGCAGCGCAGCATACCTCTCAACTGCCTCATCATCCGGTCTTTCGTCAATTTCATCTTCCCTGAGGGTTGGAAGAATCCATTTTACTCGCGGGCGTTTTCCCCGGCGTTTTCCATCTCTGTCTGACTGTTCTCGGATGAAGTCTTCTCACCATTTCTGTTCGGCGTTGGTAAATTGCAGTCGAAATTTGGGAAGGTCCTGTTTGATCCTCTCTAAATTTAGATTGGCAATGACAGGCGAAGATAGAGATGGGTCTCCAGAGGGGACACCCGTATGCACAGTGATTCCCTTCCCCTCTGGAGACCAGTTCTTTGTTGAAGACCATTTTCTGTAAAACATCTGCGACGAAAAAGAGTAGAAAGAAGTAGAAGAATGTATTCTTTAAAAAATTTCTTTCGTAAAAAGATGCTTTTGCTCATTAATGTCAGTGTGGATTCCAAAGCCTTGTTATGCCACCTTGAAAAGAACTGTAGTTTTTATAACCTACATAAGAATTCTATAGTAGGAAGCGCAAGAATATTTAGAAAGCATTATACCGTAATGATCCCCAAAATGGACCGCTACCTAGACTACCGCAATCACTGGCAGTCGAGGATCATTTTAGGTACTGTACAACTGTACGCGTAAAGGTAAGAGATGAGTGGAGAATGTCGGCTAACTTACCTCTGCCTTTCCATCTTTGTTTCTTACGATTTTAAACTGATGCTGGGGGTAATGTCCGCTCCTTTACATCGAACAAGGATTCAAGTAGTTTGACTTTAACTGAAGGTGAAAAACTTGCTTGAATTTCTCCCATTAACTCTGGCAGAGTCTTGGCATCATGCTTTGAAAGTCTTCGGGCATAGCACGAAAACATTTGATCAGTGCCTTCGTGTGTATGCCCGACGAGGAGGAAAGACAGTTTGATCTGAAATACATGAATAAAGAAATAAATATATAAATTTACGCACTTAAATATATATATATTTTTCTTTTGATGTCGGTTGCCCTTATATTATTTGTGTGGCCTCATCTTGAACGCGCCATATATATATAGCATGGAAAGTGGAAATTTAGTATTCAACTTATTCGATCAAGAATTGTACAATTGGTGTCTCAAATTCAAGTGGAATAAGCAAAGATGAAAAATGACGATGGTATCTTTTTTAATTATTATTTTAATTTAAGGGTTAGTGCATTGTCTACTGTCTTTTTATTTAATCCGGGTACGTAAAATTACAAGTGATGAGTCATTTACCTTATCGAAGATTCCAATTTCAACCAGTATTGAAAGAAAAGTGATGACGAATTTATTTTTATTCTCCCTAAAGCAGTTGTCCATCTGGAGATACAATATCTTCGGCAGATATCCAAGCTAAAAGAATATGAAAATAAAGAATAAGCACTGTGATAAGAAGCAAGGAAGACTTAATTAGGAAGGAGTTCAGTACAAAGGCAAACAGTACAGCCATCGGCACTCTAGCTCCAGTTCCTGTTCTTGTGGCAGAAATTCAAGTTAATATGCAAAACCTCGAGGAACAACTGCCACAAGCTAGCTACTTATACGCAAAATTATAATTACCTCCGTTCTGTTACGCTACGTTAACACAAATAAAAGACGAAATCGACGATTTTCACGAACACCTTAACAGACGACAGAACACGGAAATACAGTTTACCAAGGGGATCGTGGAAAATCTAACAACAGACTGTGAACGACAATTTACGGAAAACCGACCAACATACCGACCGATTACTAGACCACTCAATAGACTGTGAAAAGGCTCTCCGCTAGGTGAAAAGGTAAAAAAATCCCTCTACTCGACAATTTTTCACCAAAAATGTTTCCAATGTTTCCATTTTTTTCAAATGGAGAGCCTGTTGTACGTAAAACCGTACATCACAGGCACACACACGCACATACCAATCCCCGAACAGTTGAATATGTAAATCCCCCCGGGATGTACATGTACCATGAGGTCTTGGAGCTTCACCAATATCTTCTTAAAAAAACAGGTTATGTTAATCGTGATATATAATCTGAAAGATGCCATATGTGAGCTATAGATTCGAGGTATATACTGCACCGCTGTAAGTCCCACATAAATTTATATGATCATGTTCTTCTGCTTAGCTTGTAAACTAGAAACCAAATTACTAAATACTTGAAATTATATCTTGCGAAACTCTTAACGTAAGTTGTAAAAGAATGTCAAAGTATTAAATGAGTTTTAACTGTCATGCTTGATTACCTTCGTTGAGGTGTTAAAATGAAGCAGGTTATGCTTGTTCTGGTCCATGCCATCAATGGTTATAGAAATATATTTTGACGGCTCTTTCTCCGCCTTCAATCCGTGTTTGTAATATTTCTCCCTCTCAGCCCTAAGAAAGGAACATAGCCCTCAGGTAATTTTAAAAAAACAAACAAACAAGAGAATCACTTAATATGTTAATCTTATTCCAGTTGTGAGATGTGGTTAGATAGTAAATAACAGAAACTTTTTACTCATATTTGTTGGGTAAGATGAACTTTACGCATAAGTTTTAGTTCTTTTCTTTGTTCTTCCGTTAGTCCCGGGGTCCTTAATTGCTCCCTCAAATGTACGCATATAGCACATTTGGTAAATCGGCTTTTGCTGAAACGGAAATGTTGTCAGCGTCAGTTTAACGAACGATTTCATCAATTATTCATCATTTAGAATAAAAACATACCAGAGACCTCTATAGTTAGATAGTGCTCTGTCACATAACGGCAATCAATAAAATGACAGATCATGTGTTTTATGCTTAGAATAGCTCTAAACCTGCTTGGTTTGCAAAGGTTGGTTTGCTCATTACACTCTACTTTTCTATAAGAATATATTTTACAAGAATATCGAGGCTGAAATTTGCGAAATTTGAAGAATACTTTAAGAATAAAACCCAGGCTGAGATTTGGAAAAGGATATGATTTTGAGAGGCGAAAATAGTACAATACAATCATATGTTTTCAACTTAATAATTCCTTTTTTTAAATGGCAAAACTAGCTAACAAAGCCATATATTCTAAAATGGAAATGTTATAAGCTATAATTTAAGAATAATACTAGAATACTTTCAGCCTAAAATCGGCGGGAGAATAAGAATATTCAGCCTGGGTCGGGAAAACAACATTCTTATAAAAAAGAGTGTACCAGCCCAGTTACCATGTTCATACTTTTGGAATGTACACTTGTGAAAAATTCTTTTTCCACATCTTGTATATGAATTGAGAGCGGCCCAGGACCGGCTTCTCACCCATTTCTTTTTTGTACATAAAGTACACTGCCTTTTTGGAAAGGCATGCTGGTAGTGGCCTTGAGGAAGAATTTGGCATATGATCCGCGTTTTTTGAGAAGTTTCTAAACCACTCAATTGCTAAATCTTATGCCAAACTCTTCCTTTTGGGATTCCGCTCCGTTTCGGCTTGGTTTCTGTTTTCTCTCACAGCTTGAAGACACTGAAAATAACTAAAAAAATTATTTAAAATAAGAATAATTGACGTTTCTTCGAAAAAAATCCAGTGGAATCCAGTTCATACGTTCACCAATGGGCCAAAAATTTTGGCCCCATTAAGAGGGGGGAGGGGGAGGGGGGTCTGTCTTCTTCTTTTTTCTTCTTAAAATGTATGGCCGTTTTGCTAGGCGACCTGAAAAAGTGGCCATAATAACGAAGTGACCGTATTACCGAGGTGACCGTTTGGTGGGGTTTCACCGTAGACATTTCTTACCGTGCGAATGAACAGTCGGCATCTAATACCCTTCCCATCAAATCTTAGTTTAATACCTTGTATATTTTGTATACTTCCCATTCTTTATTTACCACCTATATATCGATACTGTGGGAAAGAATGCAAATATCCAACCAGTGCTGCAGTGTGTTGCATTTGAAGATTAATACAGTTTATTAAGTAGTTTGAAACTGAAATACCTTGTTTGTGCAATCCCGTATATCGTACACCAGGCTTTGGAACAAACAAAACCTCCTTTGAAAACTAATCCGTTTTTAACGGCCCCCGTCAACATTGCTTTCCTCTCCTGGATATTTTTTGTCCAATAGTGCTCCCTTGCGTCCTTGATTTTCACGTACTTCTTTTTACAACATCCCCCCATTACTTCTCTGACTATTTTGCCTCCGTCAAGCTTAGTTTGGAGCTTTGAGCTTTGCGGTTTGGATGGGCCATCTTTCAATCGGAAAACAAGATCAGAAAGAATAGAAAAATTTACTATGATGTTATATTACGGTCCTAGCAGTATGATAAAGCAACAACAACTATTACTGAAAGCGTTCTAACCGCATAATTACCAGAAAAGTGTATCAGTTTACACATTGATGTAATAAGATCATGTAATAAACGAGATGGCAGTCCTCGGGCCGCGGAGACCCTTCCCCCTCCTGTTTCTGTTAAATTTTTTCAAAAAATACTTCTGTTGACTTATAACACTGCATAATATATCACTGATATGTGTCCTGGTCAAATTTCTCAAATTTCTGGATCTTCAAAAAAGAAGCGACGTTTTAAAAGATTTAGATCAAAAAATTGCGTTAAAAATTTTAATTAAAACATTTGAGAATTTTTTTAAAAGTTAAAAGATATACGGCGATGTTTCGATGTTCGACGTCATTATCAAGTAAAAAAAAACACAGTATGAGCGTTCTATGAAAACAAGAAAAACAATAGTTTTTTAAAAAGAAAATTAACATGGTATTGTTGGATCTTCCCCTAATATTTCAGGCTTATTTTAATAAGTATATAACTTACTTGCTTTTGATGTTGTTTCGTCGTTGACTGTTACCTAAACGAAGCATAAGATATCAAGTTCAGGGAAAGTGCACGTTCAGTGTAATCAGATATTGATAAGTAATCAATGATCGGTGTTAAATGTTGTATATGGAATTCTAGCAATATTTCCGTGCAAATTTTCAAGACAAGCTTACCATGCGCGCACTCGCGAAGAAGTGGCATCGAAAACGTGTATCAAACATAGTTATTAGTCTGGGTTAGTAAATTTTCTCTTTTCTTGATAATATAAATAGAATTTGAGTGCTCCTCACAAACCTGCTTTTCATTTCCTCTTTTTTCCCTTTCTTCCTCTTCGAAAGAGAAGAAACCATCAGGTTGTTCTCTGATCTAACAAATGACGAAGCGTTAATAATAAAGCATATATCAAGTCTATCAGAATACAAAGAGATAAAAAATAACTATAAAAAGTGAATGTGCAGTATTACATTACGTTACTGCGCAGAATTTTATCATGGATCAAGGCGTACGAACCTCATCAGAATTCTCTTCCAAGAGTTCTAGTTTCTCCTCTACTGCTTTGATAGCTCCTGGGGTCTCCTTTAGCTGTTTTCATAAAATGGAATTACATTATTGTCAACTGCAAAATAGGCGAAACTATAAAAGCATCTTTCACCATGAGAGACTCGTGGCGCATGTCCTATTTATGAGATTACCTCTGAGTTATCGTCCGAATCCGAGTATTAAGCACTATCACTCAAGTCGTCCTCCATTTCAGTCAAAATCCACTGCCAACATGAGGAGTCTGAGCAGCTGAAAAACCGCCCAACAGATTTTTATTTGTTATTTCAGCCAATAGGGTTTGCGCAAGATGATTGACAGCTTGACCTGGCTCGGTCGTCACGGTTACTCGTTTGATTTTTGCATGAGGAGTAAATGTTTAGTTCTTCTTTTCATGGACTCCATGGATGGCCTTCCTAATTTTGAACATTTTGAAGTCAGTAATCCCTTTAACCTAATGGAGGAAGATTTTGATGTACATACGTTCCAGCGCAAGCCAGAAAGCGACAGTGATACTCCACCAGAGGTTGGGGAACAAGAAAGTACCGAAGAAGAGGAAAATCGCGAAGAAGGCGGGTCCGAGGAAAGGGTCCATACAAAAGTTAAAAAAAGTGCGAAAAAAAGACGGCGCGTGGGTGATCTATCTGGTCGGCAAATGGCGAAAAAAAAAAAAATAGAACAGGAGAAAAGGCGTGGAAAATTCGCATTTGGTTATGAAGTCCCACGTTTTCGTCAGGCGTTAAAAGAGGCGAGAGAGCTTTTTCTTCGTTTTGCAATGGTGCTCAGCCAAGTGAAGATCATGCGTCAGCTATGCGGTCGTACTTCAACCAAAAATATCAACTTTGCACAACGGTAAGTTAAATAACAACAATAAGACTATACCAAGAGAGAATGAGCTATACAGATCAGTAACGAAATATTAGTTTCCTATTTTATCAGAATCCAGCCTAGCCATCGTCTAACCTAGCCAAACGATTTGTACTTGAACTTACACTTTTTTCTTTTAAGCTCTTGATGGTTAAAAAAATTCTCACTTGCGCGACCATTTTTGGGCGGATAGTCAGGAGTGGCGGCATGCTTACCATGTAGCTCTCTTGGCTTTCATAATTCGAAAAATATGAACAGAATAGGTTACCATTCATGAATCAACCAGATGATCTATTTTTAACCACCAAAAAGCGTTTATAACTGCAATATTTAGTTTAACCACAGAGATGATCCTTAATCTTCAATAAGCCGGTCACACTTTTATGTCGGTTTAAGTGTATTAAGCGCGTGTATTGAGCCGCTGAGCTGAAGCCAGTGAAGTGGCTTACTTTATCATGATTATCAGGGTTTTCAACTGTTTTGTAAAATAGCGGACGTACTTCTGAAAGCACCGGACGTGAATTTTTTCTTGGCGCCGTAAGGCGCGTCGCGAGCGCCGAAGGCGCAAGCACCTAGGGGGGTGTGGGGGCATGCTCCCCCAGGAAATTTTTAAAATAGAATACTCAGAAACGCCATTTCCAGCGTTTCTGGAACCAAGGAAACAGTTTCCTAGGCAATGCTGGCGCTCACTAAAATTCTCTTTAAAAAGTAAATTACTGAATGAAAATGGTCAGTTGGTAGGGGGAGGGGGAGGGAGAATGGCAACAACAGAATTTTGTTTTACCTGGGGATTTCCCTCAAGACTTGACCGAGCAGGAATGAGAACGAAGTAGTCACTTCAATTCCGTTTAAATGAAGAGGGGAAACCAATAAAATATCCCGCCGCTCAATAAGCAAAGAAAAAAGAGTTATATGGCCGTTTTGAAGAATGTAATTGATTATTCTGTTATCCTCTTGTCAGTATGTTCATGAGATGCCTTAGTAAGAAAAATATATAATACAGTAGTAAAAAAAAATCGCCAATATTGATCTCAAAGTACCGGACGTGGAATGGCAAACGACCGGACGAAACGTCCGGCCTCCGGCCTCAAATGAAAACCCTGGATTATACTTCAAAACACTCGTCTCAATTTAACAATGCAATGTCTCTTTATTCACTCTTGAAACCAACAATACAACAGTGACTTTAAAGTAAGTCTAACACAACGGTAACTTCGCAACGTATATCAGCCGCTGACCCGCCACTGGCTCTTGTCTTTTTCATTCACTCACAAGATGGATGCGAACGCAGACAATGCAGCTGAAGAAATCCACAGCCATCCGCCGCCTGAAGTAAGTGTTACCCGTCACTCTCCCACAGAATCGGTGGTTCAGGCTCTCGTTGCCGACCAGTCCATTTTAAGTACCCTGTCTCAAGCGATTGTATCTGTAATTAAGCAAGATTTACCAGGCCACGCGATCGACCAATCGCGAGCTGAAAAAGCTGCAGCGCCTGTGGGCCAGTCGGCCGAACAATCTGCCGTAGAGTCTGTGGACCAAACCGGCAAAGTCAAGGCAACAAAAAGACGTCTCCCTATTGATGTTGTTGTGATTGATGAGAATACTCAATCTAAACGCCCACGCGGCGATAAATCCACTTCCTACTCCAGCAGCTTACAAGCAGATCAGTCGTCCGCTAATGAGGATAACGACCTTGACGGCCTTTTGTCCCCCAACTCTCGTTGGGAACCTAGTGAGGAATTTGATACACTACTTAAAGCCTTGTTAAAGCCTTTACAATGCTTCGAGCGAAGAACCATCATTCGAGAATTCCCAAGGCCAGCATCAGAGGGAGCCTTCACTTCCAACTTAGACAATTATCTAAATTCCATGATTTCTGGGGCCAAAACTCCAGATAATTCACTGAGAGATATACAGGACAAAATTCTTGATGTCTTGGGTCCGCTTTGCGCACTACATGAAAACTTTACGCTCATGCAGGTTCCACGGGCGTTTTCGGGGTGGCAGAGGTCAATACAGAGCCCCCTACCGAGGCTTCTTTCGCCCCACATCAAGCTATCAGACCACAAGCACATCATTCAGGGGCAGGAGCAGAGCCCCATTTACCCAGTCCCAAGGGCCATATCAGCCAAAACCACATCAATAGTTCCAGCTCGCCCAAGTCACCTTCCCTCAGGTATGTTCAGAGATTTTTTGAATTTCCCCAACAACTTGCCTCAGGCAGGCCAAGTGAAACATTTTTTAGCAACATGGGAACAGATTACAAAGGACCCCTGGGTCCTCCAAGTAGTCTCCGGTTATCAAATAGAGTTTCTAGACAATCCTGTACAACGAAACACCCCTCCTCCTATCCCATGTTCATTGGACCATCAAACCATAATAGATCAGGAGGTTTGGGAACTGTTATCAAAAGAGGCAGTCCATTTCGTTCAACCCGACTCTCTACAGGAACCCGGATTCATCAAGCTCCCTTTTTGTAATACCCAAAAAGGGTGGGGGCCACAGGCCAGTGATAAATCTAAAACCCCTAAACTGTTTCATCCCATACGAACACTTCAAAATGGAGTCCATACACATGTTAAAAGATCTTTTAAAGAAAGGGGATTACATGGTGAAAATAGACCTCAAAGACGCATGTCTGGGGGTTTTCAACTGCCTCCATCAGAAGTGGGGTCCCCTGAATATCGACCTCTTTGCCTCCCGTCTCTCTTACCAACTAGATCACTTTGTAAGCTGGCGTCCAGACCCTCTAACAATTCACACAGATGCATTCACCCTGGACTGGGCGACCTTTCGGGGCTATGCCTTTCCTCCATTTGCCCTGATAGGCCGATGCCTTCACCAAATTCAGAGCCACCAGGTGTCACACATGGTGTTTGTAGCACCAGTTTGGCCAGCTCAGCCCTAGTATCCACTACTATTAGACCTGTGCATAGACTTCCCTCTCCTCCTACCAGTTCAGGAAGATCTACTGACCCAGGGAAGCAGAACCCACTCTCTCAAACACCTACAGCTAGCTGGGTGGCTTCTGTCAGCAGAGGTTACCAAACAGCAGACATTTCTGCGCAGAGTAGAGAAATCCTCTTGGCAGCCTGGAGGAAAAATACAACTAGTGCCTATTCCTCTGCCTGGACAAAATGGAGTAGCTGGTGTAGTCAACAGGTCAATGTTAATCCCCTTTCACCATCTTTAACTAATGTTTTGGATTTTCTCGCACTCCAGTTTCATGAGGGTAAAGAGTACAGAACCGTTAATGTCTATCGCTCTGCCCTTTCTGCTGTCTTGCCTCTAATTGATGGTCACAAAGCAGGCTCTCATCCGCTAGTATGCTAGTTGCTCAAAGGCGTGTTACAACTCCGCCCACCACAACCCCGCTCAGAGAATAAGGTGCTGCTTGAAATTTTGAACACACTTTACTCCAGAAAGAAGTTGTCACTGTTTGTTGTTGATGAGTGCCACTGTGTAAGCAAATGGGGGCACCAGTTTCGAGATTCCTATTTAAGTCTAGGGAAACTCAAGCTTCTATTTCCTTCAGTTCCAATGCTTCTCTTGACAGCTACAGCAACAAAGTTTACACGTGAGGATGTCCTTGGAATTTTAAAGCTGAACAATCCTGTTGTCATAGCAGCATCAATGAACAGAGAGAACATCACTTATTCTGTGAAAGAAAAAACATCAAAGACTGTTGAAGAAATATTCAGAATGACAGTTCCTGTGGAGGGTTACCTTGTGTTTTGTAACACTAGAAATGAGTGTGAAGAGCTGTCTCCTAAGTTGCAGGCGAAAGGATTAAAGTGCAAATTCTATCATGGAGGGATGGATGACAATTTAAGAGGAGAAATTCAGTCCAAGTGGATAGATGGTTCTCTTCAATGCCTGGTGTGTACGAATGCGTTTGACTTGGGAATTAACAAGCCAAATCTCCGTCTGGTCATTCACTTTTCCATTTCAGCTTCATTAGAAGATATGTGCCAAGAGACAGGAAGAGCTGGACGGGACGGTCTACCTGCTTCATCAGTGTTGTACTACTCACATCAGAATCAGGTTGTTCGTGTAAGAAACATTTATGAAAGAATGAGATTAGAGCCATGTCTGTGTGAGAATCAAATCCAATGTTACAACCATATGATGTATTATGCTATCCAGAAAGGTGAATGTCGTCGGACAGTTATGCTCAGGTATTTTGGCGAAGCTTCTCCTTGCCATGAAATGTGTGATATTTGTCAGAATCCTCACTCTGGTAGCTTTAAAGAACAAGATATCACTGAAATTGCCAAGAAGGCAGTGTTATGTGTTCAAAGAGTGACTGGAGTTAGTGGCCAAAGCAAGTTTACACTTCACCACTTCCCTAAAATTTTAACGGCGAAAAAAGTAAAACACAATCATGATCAGCTCACCGAGTACGGATGTATGAAAACTCCAACAAACGATGGAGTTTTCATCCTTCAAGTTCTTGTGTCAAAAAACATTTTAAGAGAAGTCCCACCCGACAAATCGTCGAAGAACAGAAACGCATTATACTTAACCTTAGGCCCTTCATTTGTAAATATCCTGAGTGGTTCATTAACTGTATCGTGTAAGTTCTAGTGATAAATGAACCACTTAGGTAAGAACGTTAACTCCAATAGTTTTGAGTTGCTTTTAAGCTTGTAAGCCAGTTACCAGTGGGCCTTGACGTTGTTTGCAGCCATGGTTAGTTGCATCTACGCGTCAACACATGAGGAAAAAAGGAAACATGTAAATTCTAATTGCATGCAAATAACATATGTTTTGCCGCCAATGATTTGAAGTTGAATTAGGCAGCTGTTATCCACTTGATTTCTTTTCACTTGACAAAATAAACACGTAATATCTGGCAACCTATTAGAACATGTTTTTTTCCCTCGTTACTCCACCCTCAGATGCAACCGACGGTACTTAACCGCTGATGACAGCCTATTTGGAAGACTTTTGCAGAGATGTGTAATTATTGAGTGACCGAAAACAGCTAGCTATGTTAAAGGGCACCCAACGACAGTTTCCGCCCAAATGCAGTGAAAGCACTTTTAGGCTATCCAGATGACTTTTTGACCTCTACAAATGAATTGCAAGCTGCACGATAACATTTGCATCTTTTCGGTCATACTAGGGCTGGAGAACTTAAGCCTTTTCGAAATTACGAAAATGAAAATTGTTTCTATTCCTCAATTCATCCCCGTTTTTTAATCCAAAACTTTTAGATTTCCTTTTTTCAAGAAAAATAGCCTAACCCTGGGGGGTGTGAAATGTGACAAATAAAACTTCAGAAAATCGTAAGGAACTCATCAGATAAGCTTCGAAAATTGTACATGGATGAAATGGTCATCTATAAATTTTTAGCCATCCTCAAGTATTAGGTAATATTTGTTTCTCTGAACAGATATTTCACAGAAAACAGTGGTTGCGTGCCCTTGTTGTTAATCATTTGTACTAAATAGCTTTCAAAAACCCTATCCAGTAGCCTTGGTTTTTTCACTTTTCATTTAGCAACTACAAAACTACCAGATCGAGTTACGAAAATCATCCAATATTCACAGATTGTCAATATTAGGGAAGAGCCTCAACAGCATTTCTTTAAAATGGTCTGTTAAACATTTGTACCCAGCTGCCAGCTTGTCGCGGTTTTCAGGTACTTCCTTATGTGCACGTGGATAGGATAGCACACAATCTCTCCCCTTGTCTTGAAACCATCCCTTTTTAATGGCAAACCATCCAATTGTGATTCTATGTGGAAGGGAGTCTAGACGTGAGTGTTTGGAGGTGCGATGTAAGTCAAATCCATTCCTGTACGCTCTTTTTACATGTTCAAATAGCTGGATGTTCATGTTTACCTTCTGGAGCATTGCCATGGTTGTTTGTTTCTGGGCGTATACTTTCAGAGGTTTCACCACGCACATTTCAACAAATTCGTCAAGAGCTACACAGTGACCACTAGCCCCTTCTCTCAGCGAAACTGCACAATTGTTGCAAAACATCTGTCTTAATGCAATGGGCCGCAAAGCTAAAAAATTGACAATATGCACAAAGGCCTCATCATGATAATTCTTCTTATTCAAGGCAGTAAATATCGGCAGTCACTGCATCCAACATGCTTCACGAACACTACCCTGGCAGTTACGGACTGCTGACTGGTAAACCAAGAGGAGGGGACCATAATAGAGAGCAAAGTCACTGTAGTACGTGAAAGTACTATCTTTACTCATTTCTTGTTTCCAGTCCTTCAAACGCGTTAAAAGGAAAGTGTTCAGATTCTGGTGGGCCTTCAGCCAATCAGCCATGCAGTCAGCTGTTGGAAAGAACTCACTTTTCTTGAATTCATGAAAGAAAGCTATAACAAGACCAAAGAACATATCCTTTAAAAATTCAAAGTTTCTCTCATAATTCTCTTCCTTGAAAGCATGCTGGAAAGATTCTGGAGTCACTTTCAGTCTCTTTAATACATGAGATGCAATGTAATAAAAACCTCCGGGCCCATATAGAGCTGCTATTGATTCCATACAATATGCAATACAATGGAAGTCACCAGGTGTCTCTGAAAACTTTCCAAATTCATCTGAACACCTATTCTTTAAGCCTCTTGTTGTGACAGTTGTCTTAACGTCACCAATGGAAATCACAGTGTTTCTGCCACTTGTAACTTGCACAGTATTTTCACTAGTAGGTACTTTCTCGTCCTGACACGTTTCCATCTCTGAACAAATGGTATTACTTGTTTCCAATACACCCAACAGTTCTTTTTTCAAATGTTTGTTCAATGAAACAGTTTCACTGGCCACATGTGACATAACTCTGACAATTTCTTCACTTTCCATTGCTTGAGCAGCCTGCAAAGGCGAAGGGATGGTTCCAGGAAATGTACCAACTGGTCGTGCCCCATACTTTAAAAGTAATTGAACCATATTACACTCCTTAGTAAGCACAGCAATCAGTAATGGTGTTGCACCATTTCCTTCTAATGCATTCACTTCTGCACCACTTACTAACAAGCATTCAGTCAGTGTGATTAACTGTTTTTCAACAGCTAAATGAAGAACTGTTCGGTCATAATCATCACGGATGCTTATCCACTTCCCTAAATTGGATTTAAGATACTGCACAGACTCGCTGAAAGTGAGATTCTGCACACCAGCCTGCAATTCGTCAACAATGTTTGACATTGCTGATGCTTTTAATTTCATCTGACTTTTAAAATTGCTTGATGTAAGAGCATTCACAGGTTGAAGTCCTTCATCAACAGAGTCAATGAACTGCCGTTCAGAATTGAAGAGATGCTCCATCTGCTCTAAATCCTGCGCATGAATATCAAGTTCCTTATAAACTTTAAACCTTTCTCTTGACGCTTTGAGGTCGTAAATCTTTTTCACTTTGTTGTTTTACAGCTGCCTGATACCTTCACATGTCCGAATGGTACCGTTTGTGACTCAACAGAAGGACTTTGTGTTATACTAACGGCTTTAGCTATCCATGTAGGTTGTCTAATATGATTTCTACTTTTGGTCGATCAGTAGCCGAGCTCATCATGATTAGCAATAAAGTCACTGAATGGATGTACAATGTTCATGGCCATAGGATTACCGAATGGAATCATTTCATTATGTCTCCTAACCTACTGCAAACTTACTTTGAAGCAATTCATGACAAAGGTGCCGCCTTGGACAACTGTTTTGGCTTTGTTGATGGAAAGGTTCGTCCCCTATCAAAACCAGGAGTCAATCAGAGAGCTGTTTACAATGGCCACGAGCGTGTTCACGCTCTTAAATTTCAATCCTTGGCCCTACCAAATGGATTGATTGGCCATCTGTTTGGACCAGTAGGTAAGGGTATATTCATTCATTTTTTATAGTGGGATAGTACCGTAGCTGTTTTTACTTGGAGAGACATTTTTATCACTTATGTGAACTTTAAAGTGAGATTTATTTCTTTTCTCATAATGTTAATCTGACGTTTCTTGATGACTCCCTCCTGGTCTCTCAAATCAGAGGCATTTTCAGTAGCTCCCACTCCCAATTGTTATTAGAGGAAATGGTTGTCTTGTCACCACAGACAAATAAATTATAAATTCTGACTTATTGACTTATAGGCCATAAGTACCTGGACTGCAAGAATAACAGCCAGCGAATCCTATGTTGTTTTTGGCCTACTCAATTACTAAGCTAACAATGGTCTATATAGGTAAAAGTTTGTCAGCCAGCCAATGTGTGACTGATTGTGGTTCAAAAATTGTTTTTTTGACTCTTGTTCAGAGGGACGAATGCATGATGCGAGAATGCTGGACACATCTGGCCTCTATGTTGACCTAGCACAGTTAACCTTTTCCCCTGCTGGACAGGAGCTGTGTATCTACGGGGATCCGGCATATCCTCTACGTACCATCTTCAGTGCCCCTTCAGAAATGATGTGTTAACAAGACAAATGGAAGAGTTTAATGCATCTATGAGTTCTGTACGTACAAGTGTGGAATGGTTGTTTGGAGACCTTATAAATTATTTCAAGTTTCTCGATTACAAAAAAAATCTCAAAATTGGCCTTAGCCATGTAGGAAAAATGTACATTGTTTGTGCACTTTTGCGGAATGCTTTAACATGTCTCTACCGCAATACGACTGCTGACTTCTTTGGCCTTGACCCACCATCACTAGTCGATTACTTTAGCTAAAATACTGTAACAAAAACACCTGTGAATGCCTAAGTTTACATAAAATCTTGCATAAAGTCCTGATTGAACAGTTGTTGTGTGTTATTTGCAGGGAATGTAACAACAAGCAGATCTAAACAAAGGGGTGGCAAATAATACTCTGAGTTCAACATTTTGTAAAAATGTAAATCTTAAACATGTAAACGTCTAGAAATAGAAATTTAATATCTACTTGTTAAGCATTTTACTCATGACGCCCATGACCTGCTGCATCATGAGCATTTGTTGCTTCTGGGACTGTTGCTATTGTTGCTGAAACTGCTGCTGTTGATTTTGCAGTTGTTGCTGGTGCATTAGCTTCAGCATATGAGCCTGTTGTTGTTGCACTTTAAGTTGTTGTTCCTGTCTTCCCTTTTCCAGCTCAAGTTCCTTTTCTCTAATTTCTGCACTGTGCTGTGCTCTTTCCTTTACAAACTCCATGGCGTCTCCAGTTTTTCTTCTTGTTCGTTTTTGTTTGTCCTCACCCTCTTCGGCTTCCTCTGACGCCCTTTTTTTGGTTTGGGAAAGCCTTTCCATAGCTTTCATTCTTACATCTTCTGCTTTAGCTTTGT
Source organism: Porites lutea (assembly GCF_958299795.1). Taxonomy (NCBI): domain Eukaryota; kingdom Metazoa; phylum Cnidaria; class Anthozoa; order Scleractinia; family Poritidae; genus Porites; species Porites lutea. The sequence goes on from NC_133201.1 coordinate 21,430,330, forward strand.
CAACTTTATCCTTACTACATGTATCTGTGGGAGCACTCTCTTCAAGTGCAATAATTTGCTGTATTAGCTCATCTAATTCACTTGGCTCATCTGGGGATATTCCTGATGCTCTTCCTTCAGCTCTAATTTTTTTTCTTGTACTTGTGTACCAAGACATTGATGTGGTCCCAGATGGCTCTGTGGTCAACATTAAATTGTGGAGAAGCACATTTGTTTAGAACATCTACAATTTTCTTTCAAGTTTCACCTTGCTGGGGAGACCTCTTTTTGTACATGTAGGGTTTTTCAAACACTACCTCTCTGCACAGTATAATATTGTGCTGTTCAGTCCAATACATAACATTGCTGTGTGAAACATAAACAAAGAGAATATTAGAATAAAATTCACTCCAAAAAACCCTTCCTTTTGAATTGAAACTAGATGCTGTTGTTAAGCTCAAAGCTAATTTTATGCTTGTTCAAAAAAGTGAGATTTTTCTTTAAAGACGTTTAAAACTCACAAATTTAAGGAGCGGCCTTGCTGAGGGAGAGAGACCTCACCCATAACTTACACTTTCAGGAATAACAGCAGTGGAATAGTGCATTCAAAGCCTAACGTTGATAATTTAAAAGATTCACATTACCAAAACTTCATATGAGATAGGCAACATCATCTAACTTCAAATACAATCTCTTTTTAGTTCTAATTTTTCTTGCTTTGTTTTCAGTTCAGAGTATTATGTGAAACACGGCTCATTAGTAACAATTTCAAAGAAATAAAAAAGTGGAAATAACACAATAGCAGAAATGTCAAAGTCTTAGCTTTTGAAATGCTCCGCTTTATGACAGTAGTCAAGGTAAAGAACTAATTAAACTTATGTTTACTCTTATAGTGGGCGATTTTTGAAAGTTAGCTTCAATAAGCTTTGTTTAACTGAGTTTTAATCACAGTCAATATCAGGAAATGCAATTTCAGATCATCATGAATTATCAAGCCTGGATCTAGTACAGACTCAACTGATAAACAGAATAGTCTTAGCTAAATTATTTATGGAGCTAAAATCGATCATCCGTTGATGGAACAACCGATAAAGTTTTATTCTGATATTTCACATCGGACCTCGTTTGATTAATCAAAAACAAAACGAAGACCAAGTAGAATGATAAGACGCCTGACAACTAAATTGTATCATGCACGAGAATAGCCGCATGAATGTAGTGATAATTTCCTTCAACTGTGAAGGAAAATGAGATTTTGGGAAACATTTCAAGGATAATTAGATTACTTACTTTGAAGATCTGCTCGACGCCATTGACTTCACCATATGCTTGCTCACCTGGAGGGAACAAAACGTTTTAAACTATTCAACTTTGGTCCTTTTAGTTTCAAAAATGATACCTAACCTTTGAACAGGCAATAAATCTTAAATTGCAATTGATAGAATAGTTGAGATAGACTGTTAATTATAGTGATTTGCTTTAAATAACAAGGCTAAATACTCACGCTTTACTGACGACGCCAAAGCTCTTCAGGCCGTGTTCTCGACAGCGGAGAAGACGCCACGCACATGCGCTCTTCATCCGAAATTGGAAAAGTCACTTCCGGTCGCGTCTCCGACCCACCGCGTCCTCGTTTTTTAAAAGGGACCTTAAGATACCCTGGACGCGGCCGAGGAGGACGTCAACCGGAAGTGAAATGTTCAATTCTTGGAACTAATTAGCGTAATGCCACAGTGTCGACCTGAAGTCGCGACGGTGAAAACTTGAAGTTTGGCCGACTCGTAAAACGGTGAGTTGGTTTTCTTGTTTTCAGTGCAGAAATTGCTTTTCGTACAGGATTTTCGATCCGTTTTACTTCAAGAGACACATTTTAGTGTTTTTAGTGAGGTGTTCTCTCAAGATTGACTCTTATTTTTTTGCTATCAAGCCTTTTGGGTTCAGTGTTTTGGCGGCAACTGAGAATGAAAGCGCTGAGTCTTTCGACACAAATGTAACACTATAACTGCTTGTTTTTAATGGGAAAACGTTCTCGCTTTAGGATAGTATTTGAAAAATTTAAGAGACAAGAAGTCGAATGAAAATTGTTGAAAAACAAAACATCTAGGCTTGTAATAAACTTGAACATGTCTGAGAAAATTGAGATCTTGAACAAGATGCCATGGTTCATTTATTAACTTTTATAATTTTATTTTGTTCACTTTCAGTTCAGCGATGGAGCGGTCTGAAGATCAAAATCTCGCCTTAGTACGGGAAGTTCTCATAACAGAACCATATCGTTTTAAAGCAAGATCTAGAACAACGGAAAGCGAAAAAGTCTGGCAACAAATAGCTGATAACCTGAACTCCGATCATACCCTCAAGTTTCCCTCGAAGAAATTCGTTTTTTGGTATTAAAACACGAAAGCATTACTTTATCCTCTCTTGTCAGGCGAGCACTCAACCCAACCTGCTCAATCTTAATTTGTTTTTCCCGCAAAGGTGGCGGCGTCCTCGCTCCAGGCTTTCTCCGTTCTCTTTATCGCCGCGTCCAGGGTATCTTAAGGTCCCTAAAGTCCCTAATTTCTTCCACTTCGGCAACATGAACTGCATGGTTGTCTAAAAATACAAAAACAAAATTTTAATTTTAATCTCTAAAAAGATTTTGAGCAAATGTTTAAGAGAAAATTTCATTTCTTATGAACAATTTATTACCTAGCACAAACACAGAGCGAGCGTTTCTCCCACTGTATGGATTGAGAAGGGGCACTATATGATTACGTAGAAAGCCAGCAAAAACAATGCGATTGAATCTCTGGCCTGGATTGAGTACTCGGATGCTGAGGTATCCATCGTGAGCAATAGCAGATATTGCTGTTATACGTTGGCTATTTGTTCTTGTCCTTATCACCTCAGCCCGCTGCCTTTTCTGTAAATAACCGTATTGTCTCGATAAGGTTCTGTCCTGGAGAAAGGTAAGATCAGAAAAAATAATGAATGAGTGGAAAGAACGTTTTATACAAAGCAAGTCTTTTTCGAACAAACAATCGACTCCGAGAAATTATAAAAAAAGCAACTCGTACAATTCCTGTCGCATCAATAAAATTGAGTTCATGAGGCAAAGGATTCAGCATATCAGCTTTAAATTGAGCACGTTGGTCGTCTCTTCCCTGAGCTGCAATTTCTTTTATCTGTGGACAACTAGAAGCAATAGTACGCGTTGGAGAGAGGAAAAAGATCAGCAGTATCAGTAATGTTTATACTCACCTTCTTGTTAGTGAATCCAAGTCTGTGAAGTGCCCTACACAGTGTGGAAACATCAAACTCAGAGGGGTATTGAAAATTTTCTCGGAATAACAAACAAGATGCTCCTTTGAATACGAGCACGCCGAATCCGGGAGGTTTATTTCTTTTTTTAGCTACTGTTGCTCTTTGAGAACGGCATGCTTCACGTTTCGGAGGCTATGTATTTTTAACAGCAACTCGATCGAACCTAGTGTGAACACTCCTATATCACAATAGACAGCGACGTAGTTTCCCTTTAGACAAAGCTCTTTCATCTGCTGGCAGGTGGACTCCGAAGGAATTTTTGTCAAGGACAAGATATGTGATGGTTTCTTGGGCTGCTGTGGTAACAGCGTCGTCCTACTCGTCTGAATAACGGGGGAGTACTCTTTGGATCGCGCCTTGTCATGCTTTCGAAATTTCCATTTCTAACAATTTCCTTTAAAATAAAAAAAATGTATATATATATGCTCATAAAACGCTTAAATTAATACCAGATATTAAACAATGAACTGCAAAATTTCAATACCATAATACCGTAAAATTCCGAAAATAAGCCCCGGGGCTTATATTTTTCAAAGGCCCTTTTTGGGGGGCTTATTTTTGGAGGGGCTTATCTACGGAGGAAGTTTGCGTTTCAAAATCGATTGGGCTAGCCTTATCGTTAGAAGTAAATTCATGGTTTTTGATTTGTTTTACTTTGTCTTTGTGGGCAATTTTCCAAGTACAAGCCCCCGGGGGGGGGGCTTCTATTTAAAGGGGCGATTTAACGGAGGGGTTTCTGCGTCACCGGTCTGGGGGGCTTATATTTGGGAGGCTTACACTTGGAGGGGCTTATTTTCGGAATTTTACGGTATATAGATCTAGCCAGAGCTAAAAGCGAAGCTCTGGTTAATAATACTAATGAACAAAAAAAATTAAGTCGTGTAAGGCTTAACGTAATCTTCAAGTATTTAAATGACAGAAGGCGCTTTGGCCAAACCAAGGAGAAGAAAAGACATGGCAGAATTTATAAACAAGTTAACTTAACTTAGAGGCTAAGAGGTTTCATGTGAGGGCGTTTGCCAACCCAGCACCAGAAAAGAGTGTTTTAAATCTCGTTTCCACACAGCAATTTTCAAGGAGTTATAATGACTCCTCTAGTGGGGTTAATTTAACTCCTTACAGTGGAGTTATTTTTAAAATGACCCCAGGTATTTAGGAGTTAAAATAACCCCAAAAAAGGATTTATCCTGTACCTTAAATTTTTACTCCACTTACAGAATTAAAATAACTCAAGAAAAAGTAAAAACAACCCATGTGAGGAGTAAAAATAACCCCATTTTCGGTGTTATTTTAACTCCAGACTAAGAGTAAAAAGACCTCTTTTTCAGGAGTAAAAATGACCCCAAATTTGGAGTTAAATTGGGAGTTAAAGTAACCCCAAAAAAGGGGTTATCCTGTACCTAACATTTTTACTCCATTTTTGGAGTTATGATAACTCCGTAAAAATTACGGTGCAAACACCCTGGAAACGAGGTTAGTGTCCGGTGAAAGTTAGCTACCATTTTATCCTTGTTACTGTTCCTATAAAGTGTGAATTGTATTGCAGTGAGTAAACAGTCAAATACTGGAGAAAGCTGATGAGAGTTTTTTGGTCATCCTTCTTGTAGGCGCCATTTTAAAAACCTCCCACAAAAAAAATAATAATAGTAATAAAAATGGCAAACAAAAGAGAGAAATACGAAACATAAGCTTTTAACCGAGCAGTCTCCCCTCAATTTATACAAGGCTGATTGTCGCTCCGGTGAACCTTGCCTGCCCGGCTCATAGAATCGGCTACTTAACTTTGTAGGGGCCTTTCCCAAACGCTCGCCCCCGTATCGTCATCGTTATCCATTCAAAATCTTGCCGATCGAAGTGACTTTGTACCAATCTCAACCAGCAACCCAGTGATAAGAAGAAGTCCGTTATGCAAGCAATAATTAAAGCCATGAGGTAATGGGTCCTGAAGGCAGCTGATGTCACCAAAAACTAACCTGCAACTTGGAATCCATTTTCTGGGCTGAAAGATGTAAAATTGTAGATGAAATACATCAATGAGAATTCTTATCAGTCCACTCTGCAGTCCACTCAATGGCAAAGAACGGATAAAACTCGATATTATTTCTATACATCAACACAAACTTAAAGATTACCTTGTACAAAAAAGCTTTTTCGTCTCATCATAACGTCGACAAGATAATGTTAAAGTTTATCTCACCTCCAGAAGGGTCGTGACTAGAACGGATACTCCAAAATCAGGTATCCGCTCGGAGACTGGAACTGAATAAAATTATTTTTCGGCAAATCGCTCCGACTCTTTACGACCTTGTTTTGTTGAAAGACTAAATGTACAAAGACTGAAAAGGCTAAGATGAGAATGGTTACTCCAAAATATGGATCAAAGCCTACATAGAGGTTAGTTGTTTTTCACGTTCTTTTTGTAAGAATTTAGTGCAAGGAGCAAACAATGTCTGTTTTATTACAGTACCACTACCGCGACTGCCGTGTAAAGCTTATTCATAGCAAAGTATCTGTTTGGATAGCTCAGAATAAGGTGGATACTTCAGAATAAGAATGGCCAAAATATGGAAGTTTTGGCCATCTGGATTATTATTACTGAACTTCCCAATATAAAAATGATTGTTACGTTTACAAAGAGGGTACAAATACAGTCGACCATTGTGTAATTATGGCTCAGTTAATTCGAAGCTTGCTTATAAGATAGCAGCCCGGTGTAGGGCGGGGGGGGGTGGGTGGGAGGGGTACTCGACCAATATTTGGGTGTAGGTGAGCCGCTGAGGGTTTGAAACCCATACCCTGTTTAGGATAACACCCTCAACTTTAATACCCAGATAGGACAACTCCCTCAGATGGGGACAAGGTTATCAAGCACACCTGTCAACTTGTACTTATCTTATTTAGACCAGGGTGCCAAGAACAATAACATTTATATTTATTCCAGTAAATGCTTTGGGTGATGACGTACTAAATATCTGCAAACATTTGCACTAAGACGAAATCGATCATGCATGAAACACCCTGTTTATAATTAGAACAGTTAGAACAGACTCGCACAAATCATGGAGACTGTTTAGGACAGACTTGCAGGAAATTGTATACCCTGTTTAGGACAGACTTGTGCCAAACTATATACCCTGTTCAGGACAGAGAGGACGAAAACCATACCCTGTCCAGCGGCACATCCCCATGGAGGCCATATAAGGGAGTACCCCCCCCCCCCCCCAGGGATAGCAGACAGTTGTTGAATTTATGGCTCAACATAAACTATTTCTGTTTTCTTATATATTATGGTTGATTTTTTTTCACTTTTAAGTGGTAAGTTGCTGTTTAGTTTAGTGTGAGAAGAATGGGTACTTTATGAGATTATAAAAACCAAAGTGACCCTCACAACCTGTGGGATACTCGGGTCAACCTTTTGGTGCGCTGGGTATCTGACACAATTAGCCAACCAGAACCCAAATCCTTTTACAGTCTTTTCTATGACCAAAATGCCCAATGTTAGCTACTTTTGGCAAATGTAAACTATGTGATTCCAAGTTAGTCATTTTGTATTCCTGAATCTGCTGTGTGAACCTTTGTAATTTCCAGTCGCATTGAAGGTGTTGAAAATGCAGCCCCTTTATTGTCCATCCTGTCATGAAATGTTGCCCCATCCACAGGTAGCCCAAACTCTGAAGGAGTTTGTTGGACTTTGAATTTATAAGAGAATGTATGACAATAAACAAAATACGTCCTAAATTCCATTTTTTGACAAAAATAGAAATGAGAATGACTTACCTTGTGTTTTTGTTTTGTTAAGCTAAAACGGCCTGGATATACCCTACTTCAATAATTATTATTTATTTATCAGTATTTTAGTTATTCATTTTGTTATTAGGCAGGTACCACAAGGTAATGATTTGGTTGTTCTTTTTTAATTTAGATGATAGATAACTTTGTAGGTGATAATTATTTGTAATGCACTGAACTGGGGGCCTTTCTCTGCTACCAAAAGAAAATCTTTAACTTTTAAAACAAAAGGGTCAAGGCTTCTTTGCTGAATCAAGGCACTGTATCGTGGAACACAGTGCTTTTTAGAATTACCGCCAAAGTAGCAGCTTTATTTCCTGAAAGAATGATTATAATGGAAGCTTTATTTAATGCATGGCTAATTTCAAATTTTCAGGTGACTTTCCACCCCAGGTATAGAGGGTACATAAAAGCACATTGTGGAAGTGGAGAAAGAGTAAGAGGAAAGTAAAACAAAGGAAAGAATTATGGGAAAAGGAAGAAATGAAAAAATAGTTGTAGAATTGTAAACAAACAACTTTATTTTTATAAAAGTAATAAACAATTTTTTTTGCACATTTTATCAAATTCTTAGAGTGGTTTGTTTGTGGTTTTGAGAATTTTATTAACCAAATGGTCAAGCTACCCAGACATGCAACTGAGCAGCCAACTGCTTGGCCTCAATGAAAATTGTTTTTTTTTTTCCTGTTTTCTTTTTTTTTTTCATTTTATTTGCTATTTCTCTTAAAGCCTTCTCCAATTTTCTTCATTTCTTCATTTCTTTCTCCAACTGATTTCTCTGTTCCTCACAAGCATTTGACTGCAACACCCTCCGGACCTCCAACTTCTTCTCCTATTACAGCTGCAACATGGATATACCTGCATGATCATTTCTATTCCATTTTAAATTTATGATAAGCTCACCATACTGAGTGAAAAACAAAAAATAGCCCATAACCAGCTTAATGCAGAAGATCTTGTCTCATCAGGAGCTCAGAAGACAATCAAGGAAATAGGTAATAAGTCACAGGGAGGGGAAGGAAAACACCTTCCCCCCCTCCCCCCCTTGAGTGGAGGAAGGGGGAAGAAAAAGAAAAAGAATTCATCCCAGGATCAACAGGATCTATTTCTACACTTTTCAACACCATGATGGTACCACTTGGCTGAGGACTGTTGTCAGACAGTTCAGTGTGGAATAGGGTATGGAAGGCAGAGAGTTTCGGTGACAATGAGGCTCCTAGGATTTGAAAAAAAAACAAAACAAAATACAAGTGCAAAAAGCAACTATAAATAATTTTGCAAAAATCCTAATATTTAGGATAAATAATTTGAATTGATACTAGAGTTTCTATTAAATGTAAAAAGATAGCAAGTGAACATGGGCGAGCTGGCAGAGGCCAGCAGTAGATCTAGGGAGGTCCCCGGCCCTCCATATTTCTAGTTCAAATTGAGGACAACAATGCCAAGAAAATTCTTTTCTAGATTGAGCTCCTCCGTACCTTAAGGTCTGAATGAGTGGTTCCTTCCCGCCACCTTAAGGTCTGGTGAGAATCCTCCCCCCCCCCCCCCCCTGCCCCACCCCTCTTCTTATCTGAAGGTTCCGATCTGCCACTGTAGGCTCCAGGTCCTATATCAGAGCTATACAGAGACACTACACTAATACAATCTGCAGGACCATTTTTTTTTTAGAAACTTGAGCTTGTAATAGTGATCACTAAGCTACAAGAAGTATGACGTGAAGTAAATTAGGGACCTGTCATTTATTAGAGGGTGGGGGCAGGGCTGGTGCAATTCTTTATCCTGCAGAAAAAAATGTAACCCTCCCCCATGTATGGTCCAAAATAGTTATGACACTCCCCACACTAAAAGATATGACAGGGATTATTAAAAGAGATCAACTTTTACCTTGCGATGAAGGGAGGCGCCAATATTGAGCACGAACAATTCTGGTGCTGCTGGAAAATTTTACACGACCGATTATGTTCTTGTCCCAGCTGATTAGTTAATACTGAGGGCGAACATTATGAAGCTCAGTGAGTTACTAGAGAACATATTAGATATGGATAGACGCATTAATATTAAAGCTCACCTTAACACCCTGTTTCACTCAAAGACTGGTAATTTTATACAAGGAGAAGAGTATTCTAAATCGTTTGATGAAGCTGTTATTACAAGGCTTGATGAAGCTAAAAAAAGAGTAAACAGTGAATTGAAATATCTTAATGAGAAACTTGATCAATGCAAAGACATGTTTCGCAGTGTGTTGCCGTTGAAAAACAAATCAATAAAAAGACGTACATGTAGGGTTGTTGGGTAGTTCAGGTAGATCATTATGAAAGTTTAAAATGCTTACTGTCCAAGGGACTTGTTTGTTAAATAATATATTTTATTTGTGGATTTATTTTTATTTTAAGTGAACAGCAATGTTTGCTAAAAATGGTATGGCCCTCCCCAAAGCCCAGCTTAAATTTTTGGTGACCCTCCCCTTTCTGGCTACTTAAAATTTAATGACCCTCCCCCCAATTGCACCAGCCCTCCCCCGCCTCTAATAAATGACAGGTCCCTTATGTTTTTTTTACTATTGTTAACACTTGGAATCAACTAACCCATAACATTACAAGATGGTTAACTGACCTTAACTGTATTTGTACCCTCTTTGTGAACGTAACAATCATGTTTGTATTGGGAAGTTCAGTAATAATAATCCAGATGGCCAAAACTTCCATATTTTGGCCATTCTTATTCTGAAGTATCCACCTTATTCTTCCAAACAGATACTTTGCTATGAATAAGCTTTACACGGCAGTCGCGGTAGTGGTACTGTAATTAAACAGACATTGTTTGCTCCTTGCACTAAATTCTTACAAAAAGAACGTGAAAAACAACTAACCTCTGTGTAGGCTTTGATCCATATTTTGGAGTAACCATTCTCATCTTAGCCTTCTTCAGTCTTTGTATACTTAGTCTTTCAACACAAACAAGGTCGTAAAGAGTCGGAGCGATGTGCCGAAAAATAATTTTATTCAGTTCCAGTCTCCGAGCGGATACCTGATTTTGGAGTATCCATTCCAGTCACGACCCCTCCAGAAGCAGCAGACCCAACTAACGCGTGGAGACTTTTCCCGCCGGTTTTCCACAAAGGCCGTATGAAAGGTCAAGATGGCATGACGTCAAACGTCGCCTGTCACGCCACGCTTTGGACAGAAAACAGTAACGAACATCCAAAGACTCGCGACCAACAAAAATATGATATAGAAATCTCACAAAACCGGCTGGTTTGATCAGGATCACGACATGTTATAGTTAAGATTAGCTGGAATTTTTCGATTTTTGTGAAATTTACTGAGAATAACGGACTGCCGGCCATTTAGTGTTTTGAAAACCTTGACCGGCAGTCGAGCTGAAAAGTGTCACAAAACATGGTTGAGCGTAAGCCAAACACTAGACTTGAGATCTGTAAAGCATTTCAGGATCGCTTGACTTTTCTAAATCGACATATGATAGTTTACATTAGCTGGAATCTTTCGGTTTTGTGAAATTTACTGAGAATATAGAACTGCCGGCCATTTAGTGTTTTGAAAACCTTGACCAGCAGTCGAGCTGAAAAAATTTCTGTGTTAAGAAACATGATTTCCTCCTCTGAGCCTATCGTTAACCAAACACTAGACTTGAGATCTGTAAAGCATTTCAGTATCCCTTGACTTTTCTAAATCGACATATGATAGTTTAGATTAGCTGGAACCTTTCGATTTTGTGAAATTTACTGAGAATAAAGGACAGCCGGCCATTTAGAGTTTTGAAACCTTGACTGGTTACCGGCCATATAGCCACAGCGTTTAATAAACAATGAATTTATTGGCACATGACATGTCTTCTTTTTGTCCCTTGTTATTGTATTGATCAGTAGCACTCATTCCCAGTCATCCTTCATCTTTCAAAGTAACCAGTCCCCATATTTCTCCACATTATCCCCTCGGCGGTCTATAGAAGAAGTTGAGGTGCTGTCCATTTCATTTTATTAACTGTTGTAGTGCTTTGTAATGTGTGTATAGCGTCTTTACATAGAGTTTTGTCTCAAAGTATTCCTGTTTGCTGTCTTAAATACAGGGACCCAACCACACCCATTCAGGGGATGGTCATGACAAGCTCATGGGCTTCATGAATAGCACGTTTCCTTTAGCTGTTTACTGGTTGCAAGATGCCTTTAGTGGATACATTTTGTATTTGAAATTATGGACCACAAATTCTGACCCCCAGCTGATTGGGCGTTGGTATATGGACCATTTGTATAGCACGAAAGGTAATTTGTCCTGTTTCAATAATATATGCATTCAGATTGTGATACAGTTAAAAAGGATTCTCATAAGCACCCATCTCGGGAATTCACAAAAGCATTCGAAGGTTGAGTTGGTTATTCATAAAGATGACGGCTTTTATTGGTGCTCGGAATAAAAAGATGGACTTATTGAGGGCTACTGCGTTTGGCTAAAATATTGTCATAAGTACTGGTAATTTCCAATACTTTCTGGTGAAAATTTGGATTTTTTCCTTTTTGCTCTCAGTATTAACAAAATTTGACCACAAATTTGATCAAAGAGAAAACCCTTTATTCAATTGTTGACTGAGTACTCAGTAAGGGCTCATTCTCTATTTTCCAATTGCCCATAATACACTCTGTTTGCCCCCCAAATTCTGCATAAACCATTGTTTTTAAATGCTCCTGGGAGTATTGCATTTTCCCAAGAGCATTTTAAGACAATAAGTTATGCAAAATTTGGGGGGCAAACAGAGTGTATTATGGGCAATTGGAAAATAGTCAATTGGGTTTCATGAGAACTTGAACAGAAAGGAAAAGACCAGCAGGTACATGCAAGTCACAGAAAATTTCACTTTTAATCAAAACTATCCAGCCAGATATGTCAAAGTATGTCATAGTACGCAGGAAGAGGGTGATTTTTCAGTAAAAACTCTTAGAAAAAGTTTATTGCTTGGTCAAAATGGCTGGTCCGGCCGGCCAGTTCTGACTTTTGCAAAGTGCAGTTACTGTAGTTGGTCCCTTACAACAGGGATTGTAGAGAGAGCTTTGTTTATAATTCAATAGTCTATGAGTTAGGACTACAGAGGGTTTTGCTCTATGAAGTCAAACAAGATCCTCAAGGCCTAATCTTTTTTTCGGTTTGCATTCAAGTGATCAGTAAATATCTTAGGCTGGACAAAGGAACTGAAACTGGGCACATGGCAACCATTCATGCATTTTTAAGACAGGACCACCAAGGTATTTCGAAGACTAGTTTTACCTGAAGATTTTGCATGCAGATCACACAACATCTAGTCTGTAATGTAACACTGTTCTTGCAGATTTCAGCTTTGTGAGATGAGCTGGAAAAAATTCAGTTCACGTGGAATTATTAGGAATTTTCAATTATTTGTCTTAAAGTTCTAAAGTAAAGTAATTCGAAATCTCAGGAAAAACTTCGTTTGAGAACAGAATTCACTAGCCCAATCACAAAATCCACTAACTCCGGGCTATTAGAAAAGACTTCCATTGCAAGCTGTGTTGATCTTGGAATTTCTGTATAAACCATAATAGAGTTGATCCATTTTTCACAGATTGAAAGGTGGTGGGGAGATCTCCACAACCGCTGTGAGAGGTTTTTTAAGAGGCAGCTGACTACGCTGCTCGAACAAGGCGACTATGATCCAAGTAATAAAACAGATAGGTATTAAATGTAATACGTTAAATTTAAAATGTATTCTTAACATTATTTAATAGTTTTTTTATTCGTTTATAGAACAGCTTGTATTTCTATTTTTTGTTATTTTATAAACTATTGACCTGACATATTTACCTGTGACATGTCTATATCAATGATCTATATGTATGTTCTCATTTTGTGTCTGCATTTTTAACAGGCACCTATTGGCATTAATTTTTATTCCTGTCATCCAAAAAGAAATGAATATCTTTAGGGAAACTGTGTGGAATTCACACAGAGTGAGAAGCCAAAAGGATGCCGCAGTTCCAAAAGGGATACCGTATCATCTCTATTCATTTCCTGGGCAATATAATGCAGATGAGTGTGGTATGGCTTGATATTATTACATATGCATATTTCCTTCTTTTTTTCAAGTACTAATTTGTTAAGATTGCCCTCCAAGTTGTTTGCAAAAAGATTAAGGGCTGGTTACTTAAACAGAGTTTAAATGGTGTTTAACAAAACCACATTCTAAAGGCCATTCAAATTCGGCTAACCCTCACATCTAACCCTCATTTTCTGTTTAGAGGATCGAGAGGGCTTACAATCTAGACTAAAAATCCATTTATGTACTTAACCTGAGTACCTTAAACCAAGGATATAAGTTAGACCTTCTTTAAATAACCAGCTCTAATAGTTTTAACCATCAATATTGCATTTCAAAATAGAGAGGGACTCGATACGTACATGAAGGTCTTAAGACAGATCAGCAAGTTTATTGGTTTACTTTGTACAGGTTTCTTATTTTGCATACCATAGGTTTGCAAGTCACCCAAGAAGCTCTGGATGAGGTTGCTACATTATCGGGTGTCATGTCAGTTGGGGATGATCACTTGCCAAGTAGTGTGAAAGAGGAATGTGGACGAATTGTTCCAAACATAGATGGGGTAAAGCCAGCTGAGGCAGCAGATGCATATCTCTTCTTAAAGGCACAGTACAGAGAGCCAACATCATGATCATCACAATCATAAATCATTATTGCAGCTTTTTTACTGTTTAAATTTCAAAAAAGTCCAAAATACAGCATTCTTTATCTCATTTTATAACTTCTTAGAAAAGGGTTATTTCTGTCAGTATACCCATATTAAACAATAACCTGTAAATTTTGCATATTATTTGCACAAACTCAAGATGCCAAGGTCCGAACACAAGCAACAATCCACAAAACAATTTCTTTTTGTAAATGAACTGAACTATAAGATGTTCACCTTCCAATGGATGATAAGAACTATAAAAAGAGTTCTGTATGTAATGTAATAATACTTGAATAAAAATAAAATAAACCAGTCATAAAACAGCTGTTTTGCCGAGGTGTGGAAGGAAATGGAATGCAGACTATGGCTGACTTAGGCCCATCATCTTGCAGTAGTCATTGCATTCATGTGCATCAATAAAGGCTGTTATCCCTACTGATGAACAATTTCCGCAGCAGAAATAAAATTCCATGCTGTTGGCATCCATAAGCACATTCGTTGCTATTTCAGGATCTTATAAACAGTAGCCAGATCCCTGTATATCTAGTAGCATGAGTTGTTGGTTGGATGATTCATATGTGTAGTGAACCAGACACTCTGCTTTAGCAGACAAATCTTTTAAAACATCATCTGCATCTTCGGGTGGTTTGGCTTTCTTACCATCATTATTTATCAATTTGGCAAAGGGTCCTGGCACAAATTCCTCCACTGTAGCAGGTTGCTCATTTATTGTGGTGAAGTACACGTGGTTGTACTGAAAACACTCTCCCATTTCTTTTGGAGCCTGCGACTTAAACTTCTTTGTTAAATGCCTCGCTACCTCATGCATTTGAACTTGTTTGCAGCAATGGCTCTCTATATTTGTGTTAAATTAAGAACCAATTGCTTCTTTGGACTTATCAATGTACATTTTGATAACCCAGTGATTTGGAATGTTTTGCTTGGTGGATTTTCCAGTTAGCACTCAGTGATAAGCACCACGGAATCCACCTGAGGAAAACTTCTCTGAATCTACTGCACACTCAACTTCCATTGCATCTTTCCATTGTCTGGAGGCAATGTCAAATTGTTCAAAGTTCAGCAATAACTTTTTTTTTTGCTACAGGTTTAACTAGCTTTCCAGCCTCCAGTAATGAGGCAATGGATACAGATGAAGGAAACTAAGTTGTTACCGAAAAGCTTCCATAAGTTGCTTTGGGATTATTGGATGCATTTGCTTTTCTCACTGGAGCAGATAGCGCACCAGTAGTACAATGCACTGAGTCGTTATCAAACAACTCTTCCTGAACATCTTGTGTGTGAGAGTGATAGGAGTCTTCGCCATAATCTTGGCCAACTACAAACCGCACCAAATACACTTACAAATACTAAAGAACAGATTTGATTGGACTTCAATGTATTGAAAGTCAGCATGATAGCAGTCTCAGAGGACACAAACAAAGGAAATGGATGAATGTGGTATCAACAGACCCACAAAAGCAGCCAAATAGTTCTAAGTGCAAGAGAGCAAGAGATGCATGTGTATACCTCTTCCATGCATTACTTGTGTTTCTGTGGTATTTGGGGGTTATTTAAGAGTGATTCCAGTGCATTTTAAGTGCATGCATTATATACATTTTAATAAAGAGAGGAAAGCAAGGAACCTAAAACTTGTTTCAGTCACCCTTAAATGGTCCCAAACAGCACTAGTAATGGAGGAGTCCCAGCAAGGTCTTGCATTTACAATGATAGGCAACATAGCATTTATATGTTGCTCCCATTTCTCATACAAATATCTGGGTTTTGTTGTTTTTGGAGAAAATTTAAGTAAGAAAACTAAACAAATGTAATGCCCGGTTTTCAAAATATGTATGGATACAAAGGAAAGCTCTTCACAAAATGTATGGATTTCTGCCCTTCATTGTAGAGTTCAACCAAGTCAAGGTAAGCACGGTTGTTCTTAATCCAACTGAATGACCCAATAAAATTTAAACAATTTGAAAACCCAAAACCCCAATCAAAATCATTTCTTCCCCTGACAAAGTTTTGTGAAGTGGTAATAAAATACCAAATAGCCAATTCAAGCTGCCAGCCACATCCCACTCTATTATTAAAAATTGAACGAATACCATAGTCTTAACTTAAGCATAACTCTCATGGGGTAGAAACAAGCTTTTCCATGTAAAATTAATATTGTATGGGGGGAAATATTCAAGCCAATGGCTCAGATGATGCCTCTTTGAAAACCTAGGGAGTTGATTTCCGTGATAAACCATTGCTACCTGAAGTTTCATTTCGGTATAACTATTCATAAACCACAGAGGTGAAACGACAAAAGTTTAAGCTTCTGTATGCACATTTGACATGCATCTGTAATACTCTCACCTTGTCCTTCCTGTGAGGGATTTGTTCGATGCTGGTACACGAGGGTCCTTTGTTAGTGACAAGGACGTCGCATAAGCTCACTGGCAAACTATAATGGTCAGCACACGCTTTCTTAAAGTTTGTCAGCGTGAGATCCTCATAAGGGAATGCCACAAATTCTCTAGGCTGTACGGGACGAAATGTCTGTTTGTTGTCTGGCTCTGAAGCCAAACGTTGCACGATTAACTCATGCGGAGCGGAACCAGATTTCTTGCTTTTGCCCTTTCCGCGAGGATCCGGTCGCTTCCCTTTCGCCTTCATTTCCTCTTGTAAACGGTTCCATACAGTTTGCCTTTTATTCATCTCGATAAAAGGACTTTAGATGGGTGTAATGTAAAAAGAGGTATGAGGAAAGCACTAGCTTGCAGCTCACACGCGCGAGGAACCATCCAGGCCAGGTACAGTGCTTGCCGCCGTTTTAAGATGACTCCGCTGATGTAACGTGTCGCAGGCTATGAAAACGATGGGTCACTTTACGACATTTCATTTTGAGAAAAGAAACTTATTGTGATTTCAGTTCGGCCCAGCGTTATCATAGCAAAATAAAAATTAATTTGCACTTCTACTAAGGGATTTTAATATGTTTTTTTTAACTATTTTTTTCGATTTCTTTTTTTTTTACTATTATTATTATTATTTTTTAATTTAAATTTTATTTTATTTTTTTTGGTTGAAATTTATTTACATTTTCATTTTGTTTCTTTATTTTTTTAAATTCACATTTACTCTTTAATTTCCATCTTTCAATTTTTATTTTAATTAATTTTTTTGTGTATTTTTATACTTATGTATATTTATTCACTTATTTATTTATTTTTTAAATATGTTTGCCTTTTTTCTTAAATAAAACAGGCATTTCCAGTTAGTTTTTCTATGATAATAATGGGCCACCATACCGCAGCCCGTTTCGGGGTGCGGCGAAGAAACGCAGAACATTTCAGACTAGACAGGTCGGGGCTAGAAAACCTGCATAATTTTAGAGCACTCCTGGTGTTAAAAGCAAGTTTCTGTAGTTCTGGCAACTTCAAGCAAGTTTTGTGTTTCTGAGCAACGTTTGGGAAAAGTTTAGGCTTATGTCAAGCCAGAAAAAAGTGAGCATTTTGATAGAAAATGTCAAGTACGACTGAACCGCGCCCGTATTGGTTTCACCCCTGAGCGTTCCTGACGGGCCCAAATATACGGGCTTGCAATCTTCTTTAAAGAGTTGCTCGAAACTGTGGGCTAATTTATTGCCAAAGGAAACGCACAACTAAAACGTAGGCGGTATACTTAGAGCTTGGTCCCTTTTGCTCAATTTCAGAGTTTCCCCTCCACACCCAGCCTACCCCTCCCGCCGCAGTCATTAAGGGCGCTTTTACGAGCGCGGTTCAGTCGTACATGACATTTTCTATCAAACTGATCACTTTTTCTGGCTTGACATGTGCCATAACCCATATTTCGGCAAAACGTTGCTCAGAAATGCAAAACTTGTTCGAGTTTGCCAGAACTACAGAAAATTTAAACACAAGAGGTGCTCTAAAGTTATGCAGGTTTTGTAGCCCCGCCATGTCTACCCCGAAACCTGCTGCGGCCCCTTAGGGGGTGGAGGGAAGGGACAGATGACATTTCAGACTACGACTTAGCGCTTTTCTCCGTCAGTGTCATTTTTCTAAGTATACAAGTAAGGAATTCATAATCGTATTTCAAAACGAACGTGATGAAAACAAGAGACTACAGTGGAACCTCGATTTAACGAAGGGCCAATGGACTAAAAAAACTTTCAGAGCCACCCAACGACGGTTTCCTTCTAAATTCATTGAAAACACTTTTCAATGGTGTACCCAGAGTACTTTTAGATCTCTAGAAATGCATTCTAAGCGGCTTGTAAAATTTGTTCCTGTTAGGTCATCCTAGGGGAACTTGCATTGAGTATTTTCGAAATTTCAAGGGCTTCAGTATTATTTTCCCAAAAAGTTTAGATGCGAGAACGTATCACGAAAGTGACAATTTTTCTGATTCCTCTCTCAATCACATATTTGAATCCGAACATTTTAGGTTTCCTCTTTTCTACGAAAAATTAGCCTAACCTGGGATGTAAAATGCGAAAAATTAAACTTCAGAAAATCGTAGTTAATTTATAAGATAACCTTCGAAAATTGAACAGGAACGGAACGGTCATCTAGAAATGTTTAGGCGTCCTCAAGCTATAGAAAATTCTAGACAATATCTACTTCTCCGAACATATATTTTACAGAAAACAGTCGTTGGGTGCCCCTGAAATGTGCTCGCTATAACGAGGTTTCGTTATATCGAGTTTTTTTGTCATACCGTAATTCATTGATTACGCCCCCCCCCCCCCCCCGGGAGGTGGGGGGCTTATTTTTTCAAGCCCATTTGAGGAGGAAGGGCTTAACAGAGATGGGGGGCTTAATATATTTCAGGAAACTACGATGGTATCATTTCTCCGTAAAGAACTAGAACACAAAGTGGAAAAGCTCAAGTACAGGAAGTTTTAGGTCATGCAGCCGAGGATCATAGTAAAATCCGAACTTCCAGTTGGGAAATAAACCATCCCGGATCAGTTCATACGAAGTTTTATGGTCGTGATTGATATAGAGGATATTACATGGCCGCACGGAGATACGAATTTTATCTTCGAGTGCTGAAAGTATCTCTCTCGAGTGAGCGAAGCGAACGAGTGAGAGATACCTGCCTTTCGATGCCATACCGGTGTAAAACAAGGTTGCATGCTCTCGCCAACCCTTTTTAACCTTTATCTCAGTGACCTTTCAGAGGAACTTAAGGCCAAGAACCTAAATGACGTAGGACTAAACGAGTTACCGCTAAGTTGTATGCTCTACGCGGATGACTTGGTCATATTCTCCAAATCAAAAAACGGACTGCAGGATTATTTGGATTCCCTCAGTGAATACTGCAAAGAAAACGACGTGTCGGTTAACCTTAATAAAACTAAGGTGTTAATTTTTAATAACTGCGGGAGAACCATGAATAAGCACGTATTATACTATAGAGGCAGTAAACTCAGGGGCACCCAACGGCAATTTTCGGGAAAATATCTGTTCGGAAGACGATTTGAGAACTAGAATTTTCGGAACATTTGTTGTAAAATTTCTTGCTTGCCTGCCTCTCCTAGGATTTTCGAACATCTACAAAATGGTATAATTACTCATTTTAAACGGATATTTACCCTAAAAAAGGCCACCTAGAATTTTCGGGAGCCTTTTCCTGGCTGAAATTTTCGAAAAGGTAAGTTTTGATCCCTATAATTTTCGGATCACTAGACTTTCAGCTAGGAAATCCGAACAGATGAAAAGTTTTTAGGGGATAAAAATATGCCTATATCTACCGTTTAAATACTAAAATACGTTCAACAATGCTATATTAAGTGGTTTTGAACTATACCCTCGTTGGGTGCCCCTGTAAACTTGACAATGTTAGCAATTACAAATATCTTGGCCTACAATTTAGTACTTATGGGAACTTCACGTACGCTAGACAGGAAATAAAGAAGGTTGCCCTTAAAGCTTTGTGCAAACTCAGGAAGGAAATGGGCGACCCGATGGGCGACCATTTCAGATACGATGTACAGCTCACAATGAAAATTTTTGACACGGTTATTTCCCCAATACTCACGTACGGAAACGAGGTCTGGGGGGTCGATCACGACGGAAAGCTAGAAAATGATCCAATTGAGTTTGTTCAAACAAATTTCATTAGGTGGCTATTGGGAGTTAACAAATTCTGTAGCTCAAATGCATGCAGATCGGAGGTAGGCTGTTTCCCAATGCGAACGAAGACAAAGTGCAGAGCCGTTAAACATTGGCTGAAATTTTGTGAACCGGAGAAGCAAAATAAACTCTCTGGAATAGCATTTACAGACCAAATTGGTCAAGATAAAAAGGAACTTTGGCCAAGCAAATTAAAACGGCTATTAAAGCTCGCAGGTCTTGGCGACATATGGTCAGCGAAAACGACCGCTCCCGCAACCATGAGCTATAAACGACAGAGACTCTTAGACATAGAACAGCAAACATGGATTAGCGAAATACACACTGATGAACGAAAGGACCCGCATCAAAAAAACAAACTAAGAACTTTTAGGAAAATTAAACTTACCCATGACTACGAAAATTACCTCACAAATGTAAGAAATATCAGTCATAGGGTAGCAATCACAAAGCTAAGATTAAGCAACCACAAACTAGCAATTGAAACTGGACGATACGTTAAACCCTACCAACCACCAGACCAAAGAATCTGTCCGTTATGTAAAACTGGATTAGAAGACGAGGAGCATTTTTTGATGAATTGCATAGCCTATAGGGATCCTATGACTCCAAGCTCTGTCTTTGCAACGTTGATAAGTATGAAGCAAGGAGAGAAAACGCAAAAAATTGTGGCTAAATACGTATGTGATCGCTTCCGCGAAAGAGATACACGCGTTAAATATAACCTTGTTTAGTTGTATAAATTCTACAAATGTACACCTCTGTAATTATTGCACTAAAATCTTTGTTATCGTTGTAAACACATGTGTCTGTAGGCGCTCTATTGATAATAAAGCAGTTATCCTATCCTATCCTATCCTCCGCTGTCTCCTTCAAGACGGTGAAGTGTTGTCGCACCGATAGGTCGACCGGCTCTTACTGCTACAACTTTTCCTGTCAATTTTGGCAGATACGCTGCTCCGTTCTTGGGCATACAAATAATTCAAAAGCAATTTGTCTTCGTCACTACGCATCAGTAGAAATTTGTACCTGATAATTCTCCAGCGGAGGTCCTCTGAATAAGCGCCCGGCATTCTACCTCATAAAAAATGACCAATTATTGGCAGTGGTTTCTTTTTCGCTCCATTTCTATTTATTTAGTAATCGATTGCACGAGTACAATAGAATCATACGGTGATCCCAGGCCCGCGAGCCAAAAAAGTAAGCGTAAATTAGAAATTCAAATTGCACACCCCAGCACGCGCAGATTTTAAATCAGTCTAAAACATGGAGGGAAAAGTTGAATTGTAAACGACACTCGTCAACGTTTTACGACTGATATCAGAATAGCTGGTGGGAAGAAAAAATCTTCATACAGAACAGCCAGAGTAAAGGGTTTTCCTGTAACGGAGACTTACTCCGAATTTAGAGAGGCAGTGAAGAAAATTATTCCTGGTGAGCCGTTTGCAGAGAATTTCAGCTTTGGCTTCATCAATAAGAAGCAGAAAAAACTCTGGGTTCTTACTGACACCGAATTACCAACGCCTATGTCGCTGCTATAAGTGGACAACCTCTTTGGGTGGACCCCAGCCATGTGGTGGTGGATGAAGAACGTGCCGGGAGTGTCAACAAGAAAGGCAACCAAACAAACAAACGTAAGTATAAGCTTTTAAAAAGAACACCATCTAGGATTCGCTGCTGAGGGGAGGGCATGATTTGGAGTTATGTAGCAACAATGCAAAACCCTATTCACTAATCTCACGGCTTAAACCTAATCGGTATGGTCAGTGCATTTACTTCAACTTTATCTTTAACAAAGTTTCAGTTATAAAAATACAAGGAAACAATTCATCCTAAGTAAATGACATAATTATGACACTTTTTATCAAATGAAAAATAAATTGGTAGAGGTAAAAAATATCAATAATTAAACTTTATCTGTAATAAAGTTTCAGTTATAACATTACAAAGAAACAATTCACCCCAAGTAAATAATATAATTATCAGACCTTTTTTTACAAATGTATAATAAACTAACAGAAGTTGAAAAATCAATAATCACTTAAAGAGTATTCTCATGACTATACAAATAAGACTTAAGCGATGATTTAAATTTACCTAAAGAATCGGTCAATCGCAAGTTCAGTGGCAGGTTGTTCCATTCCCTCACTTCACGGTGGAAATATGAGAACTTTAAGAGGGGATGTCTGTAAATATCGACCAGAGGTGGGAAAAAAAAATTTTTTTGAAAAATCTCAAGAAAATTATGTAGACTACCCTAGGTATTCTAGTTATGAAAATATGAATTTTAGTTTCATTGGATAAATATTTTGGCCATACGGCGAATGCCAATTTCGGGCGATTGACGGCCTCCTGCGGACCGCTTTTTCGGGCCTCTGGACCGGGCTACAAAAAGACCACGATTTCAATCGAATTCAAGTATCATGCAACCTAAAAAGCTTCTTATCGTATTAAACGGGTTTTAAGACACATTTTGAGTGGTCATGTTCTCGAATTGATTGCAACTGGAATATTTTATGAATTTTTAAATATTTACAAAATTTTAAAGATTTTACGCGAGCAAAATATTGTCAAATTTCAAAGGCCTAAAATCATATCCGATACATGATTTTAAACAGAAAAAGACATTCCACATTAAAAAGCAATCTCTAAGCTTTCAAAATATGCTTTCAAAACTCTGGGCAACATGTGAAATGAATTTTTGGGAACGTAAAGTTCACGGAGCATTTAAGTGTAATTTGACCTTTCTGACTTGACAGATAAGAGGTTCGGAGCGACACAAATCAATCCTCCAACAAATGTTTCAGCCAAAATACGTTTAATTTAAGCAATCTCAAGTCCCACATTGATACATAGATGTTTTATATACATTAGGTGGACAGTTTCATACCGTTTTTTTCAGCCGTGAATGAAGAACTCTTATCCTGGCCTTCAGGTGCATTATTAGAACTCGCCTCGCCAATGTAAACATTTGGGTCAATTGAAGATCTTAGCACGAAACAACAAAGGTTTCAAAATCTGCACCAATTATCTATCTTTTCTAGTATATAATTAGGTCTACAATTTGTTTGTTTGTACCTAATGTGTCCTTGTTTGACTTCATTTCTGCAATGAAACTGAGACAAACCACAGCAAAATTCCCGCTCGCTCGACATGTCACGTGCCACGTGAAAGAGCCGTTTTAGGCTCGATTGCGTTACGTAAAACATGACACAGTGATTATTTCTGATTGTGTGAAAAAAAATTGTTGAAGTTTTAAATGGCTTCAAACCTGTTTTGGAAGAATTACTCATTGATTCAAATTCTGTGGAAAGAGACAGAGTTGAGAATTTGCGAAGCGTCCTAAGCAAGGAGTGTTCAAAACTGGTAGAATGCAGTAATAGTACAAGTGCTGGTGTTGTGAGTCAAGATACAAGGAGTGGGTCAGAGATGTTAGATCTGGAGAATATTGAACAGGTTTCTATCCTACAGAAATGCCCTCAGTGGAAAGTAAGTTACAATGCAATCAGAAAGTCAGGCCACCTTTTTGTTTTCTCTGGTAATGATGGTTATGC
>NC_133201.1:21481297-21501297 GCF_958299795.1 Porites lutea
GTGAATCCTTTTTGAAAAAGGATTCATTGGATTTGAAATCCGAAGAATCCAAATCCAGATGAACGGATTACTGATCTACGCTGTTCCAATTCACCAGGTCAATAATCGGGATTCAGATTTGCCGAAAGGAACGTGAAATTCGTTTTAAGATCTAAAATCCGATTTTGGATTCACCATAAGGAACACACCCTATGCAACCTAGAACGTTTTCCCAGCCAGTTCTCTTAAGTGCATGTATTTCCCACAATTTGAGGTTGGCAATTTTCACTCAGAAAAATAGCTTCTTTCGATTCATGGCAAGAACCAATCCAAAACCTAAATTGATTGTTCCACGAACTTGGTACCTAAATCTCTGAAATCGCCCTCCGTTTGTAACCGGAGACCAACTTCCAAACGGGATGAAACAACACGCGGCGAGTCTATGTGTTGTGGGTGTATAGGGCAGAGGTGGGTGACGGAACAAAAATTAAAATTAAAATTAAAATTTTAAAGTGATCGATGAACATTTCAACGAGTTTAAGTGGTAATGTACAGGAGTTATGAATCTGTAATCGGTTATATAGGGAGGGGTTAATGACGGCGCACTATGTTCACACTTTCAAGTTGTTACAAGACTTAAAAGACAGCACTGATTTTGGATGGAGGCTATGACTATTAGTATAGGGTAATCACATGATTTCGAGTGCAGTTTGGAATAAATAAGCACCAGTAAATTTTTGCAACACCAACAAAAGTGCGCGAGCCCGTAGGGCGAGTGCACTTTGTGGTCTTTGAAAAATTTACAAGTGCTTATTTATTCCAAATTGCACGAGAAAAGTCACGTGATTACTTATTAATAATATACACGTAAAACATAACTACAACAACAAATTTTGACAGCGCGCGCGTTTTTAGTTAATTCAACTGATTGGCTGAAACAGACTACTACCTTTGTCAAATTCAAACTTTTTTGAGACCAACGCTTTCAAAATCATTCAGCTAAGAACTTGGAAATGTGCAAGGATTGGTTTTACATAGTCACCAGCCTGTCAACTCGGTTTACAATAATCAGCAGAAGTAAGTGTTTTTAAATTCATCCTCGATTATGAGAGGTCGGCGTTTACCAGAAGTATACTGCCGTTTTGAAATCAGGAGAACGCTTCGAGCAGCCAAAGATGAAAGACGCTGAGTTGTTTAACGACTGTTCATCATTGTCTGTTCCTAAGACCCCGCCATAGCTGAATGATTCATAGCATGATTCATGGAAAAATTTTTGAGATGTAAATCCTGAAAATGAAAGAGGCAATTTGTTTTCTTTCGACGCTGTCATCGATGGGTGAGTAGAGCCACAGTTGTTGTGATGTCGCAAACTGCCAGTATCGGTGATATTATATTTTCTTTTTCTTAGCGCTGAGGTTTTCATTATTTCATTTGGATATTGCAAGAGAGAGTGATCGTCGCTCCTCTTCATCAGCTTCATCGTAGTTGTTGAAGAAATTTATACCTCTGTGGCCTGTGACATTGGCGATATATTCTGAAGTTACAATGTTTGCTTTTTTCAGCTTGCTGACTGTTGTTTATCTTGCACTATGACTCGTAACCTTTTTTCTCACTTTCTCTAAGGCTTGTACCAGCTGCGGATAATTTCATTATGTTAGTTATGATATTTTCGCCCGTTGGTTTAGTTTGAACCAAATGTTTAAATTTTCGGTTTCGTTTGCTACTGAGGTAGAAAGAAACAGACAATCGCATGGATGTTTTAATAGAGGTCTTCGCTCGACAAAAGACTTAAAGAGAGCAACCGGACACCTTTCTCATCCAACAAATAACGTACGTGACTTGAAATCCCTGTTGTTATCATGCAAAACTTGTATCCTTGTTCATTTAAATGCCTGAAAAGTGAAGCTGTCATGGCTTGTGTGTGGTTGCCACCTTTTTTGTTCTCTATTTTTTACTTTAGCGTAGCTGTTATAAGTAGCTTATTTACTTTCTCTGGCTCATTTTCCTCGACTTTGTCGACTTGCTGTATTTTTCTCTTAGCACCGAATTTTCAATACATTTAGCCAGAAACACGTTCTTTTTACTGTGTTCGGGTTTTTGGAATATTTTTTTAACTTTTCTATTGTTGTTTTGCTTACAAATCAAATCGTTGTTTGCTGAAAACCATGGCCATTTTCTCAAATTTGTTGTTTAAACAGCTCTAATCTGATTGGTTCTTGGTCGTTTCTCTTGTGTTTTAAGCCGACCAGAAACCGTTTGTAATTTGCACTCGTGTTATAAGTTTGCGCTCGTGTTACACAGTTTGCACTCGTGTTACAGAAGAACTGCACTCCTTTCTCAGCCAATCAGAATTGAGTAATTTTTTCTTGTGTATTATTAATTGCCGAACTAGGAACGTTCACGTATCAAAGGAATAGTTACATTCATGAGCCGCCACTTCCAAATACGGGATCAGACCACGAACCTTTGCGCCGCAGCAGTGCCGCAGTAGATAGTCAAGAAACATGACACAATAACATAAAAATGTTCAAGCTGGGTTAGTTTATTACGCTAGTCACTAATCGTCAAACAGTACTAAATATTTTTTCGCGGTAATTGTACGATTCTCCCGCTTATTTACTATCAAAAGGTACGCTGAAAGCTTTTGATCTGGAACAGATTCAACTAACAGACTCCAGAAGATCACCTGGTAGATTTTGTGTTTAAGCTACTGTAGTTTCAATGCATAACGTATCAAATTATTGATTGGTGTATTTACTGCCTACATTAACATGCGTTTTACAAAGTCAAAAGCTAAGCACTAAGAGGTTTACAAGGAGACGGAATAACAACTCTGACTTTCCCTTCGCGGCCATAAATAAAATCAGACCACTTGTAGACGTTCCCCTCCCCTGACAGGCACGATTTTGACATCTGCTCAATTTGTGCAGTGGACAGCACGTGATCCCAGACGTTGACGTTTGTCATCGTTCCGATGAACCTCTGTGTTGCGTCAAAGCCACCTCCAAGAGAATCTTGCTCTTGACCAAGCATTATGGATCCTCCTTTCTTTAAGACTTGGCCAGTCTTTAATCCCGTTCCCTTTGCTACAACGACTCCATCTTTGTATAACTTCCACGAACCGCCTTTGTTCTCCCATGATTGACAGATATGGTGCCATTTACCGTCATTTGCGGATTGAGAAGTTACACTGTTATGAAAATATGACTCTATTAACGAGCAATAAAAAGAAAACTTACATAATTTCATCAACTTAACGACCTTTATAATTCTGTAGCACTAATTGGCGGGAATAACAATAAACCACGACCTGTTTTCTGAGGTCTTACAAATGACTCAATTTTTGACGCTAAGAGAAAGGCTCTACATTTCGAAACATTGGCAATTTAATTTCCTCAATGTAAAATGATCAGCCTTGCTTCTTTTTGTTATTTATTGTGACCACAAATCCGGGACAAATAAGCAAATCTGTTGTAAGAAATATGAACAAAATTTGGTACTCACGAACTGGCTCCCTTAACGTGGATTTTGAAATTTCTGTAGTTAAAGATGATAAATTCGTTGTCCATTCCAGGAACAGCGTAACTAAACACCGTGCCATCGTTTTTGCGATCACTTGATTTCATCCACGAACATACCGTCAACTCCGTCAAACTGGGCATGCCCCAGATGTTGACATAGTTATTAGCCTCAGAGGGTGGAAACTCGAGAGCGTAATCTATAATAGAGGAAAGTTTTAAAAGTTATTTATCAGCATGATGAAAATGATAAACAACGTTGATATAGTGGGAAGAAAATTCCGATAAGCTGCGTGGCACTTTAGAAAGTAAGTAAGGGAATGTTCAACAAAAAATATTGAACCAAAATGCCGTCTTGTGGTTTGAGTTCCTCAGAAAAAGATCGCCGTGGCAGCCCAGTTAAATTTGCCTTTCGGTGAGTCTAGTTATTTTTGTATCAGAAATCTCACTCGTCCGCGGATTTCTGGTACGTCAAAAACTCGTGCGTAAATGCCGTAAACACGCATTTTCCATGGAGTATTCAATATATATCCTACAAACTGTTTGTAAATTACAAACAAATGCTGTGAAGTAATACTTGGGGTATATCTATCCCACGAGACATCATGTATCGTTTTCTATTGGCAGAGGTTTCTTTCTGGCGTGTACGCACAGGCTAGGTAGCCCACGCTCGAAACATGAGCGTCCGCACTGTGTAACCTTCGAAATAAAAAGATTTGTATGGAAAAATCGTTGTTTCGGTAAATTTAAATTAAAATCCCTTAAAATTGCCTTTAGCTGAGTGTTTCTTCTTCCTCTGTAACCCCTAACAGATTTATGGCTATTTTGTGGGTGTTATGGTAACTCGTTTCCTCATATTACGAACATGGGCTGCTGTAGAGCTGCTAATTATATTTCAGATAGCTTTCGGTCATGTGAAAATCCAATACCGTCTTATACTTAAGCTCTTTTACGATGAATGTACACATCTCAATTGTAGACATTTCATCACCAAAGAGAAAAAACGGAAGCTCACGGAGTGCTTGTCAAAATATTAAAGTTTGTTTCTCTGAAGCTTTTGAAGGGTACTGTTTCATTTCATTTGGTTTTCAAACTACGAATCTTTTTTTCTCACATCGGACGCATTTTGTTCAAATGCTGAATCCGTTGCCTTAGACATAGACTGGCCGGTCTAGATTGCTGTCCATAAAGCTTTTAAGATTGAATTGTGGATGAAAGTAGCTAAGCATTTTGCTCTGAGCCTTTTACTTATTAAAGAGGATCAGTTATTCAGCAGATCTACAATTACTGCAAAAAAGATTATAATGACCGATGTGAAGCAGAACTTGCTTGTAAAGTGCTGTTTTCGAAGGCTGTTAAAAATGCTTAATCAAGCAAGTGTATTTCGTCACGAAAAGAAACACCAAAAAAGCGCTGGACAAAATTGTCAAGTTTATTAAATTTTGCTCGACAGAAAAAAAAAACTCAGTCAGCATTGTTTTTAACAATCATATTAAGTATATTAAAATAACGCAAAGTAGTTGTTTTCCTAGTATTTTATTACCTTGCCATTCTGAATATATATAATAACTAAAGTCACAGTAAATAATGATTGTGCGAGGTTAGTTTATACAATATTAAAGTTTCAAAAAAAGACTTCATTGTTGAGGCCAAAATATTGTTTGTATTAGCAATTCAAAGGTATTTAAAAGAAAAACATGTCAGAACGTTAGTGATAGTGGCGGTGGTAGAGAGGAAGGGGGAGGGGGATCATGGCGTTTTGGGGGGCGGAAAAAAATCTTACATCATCAGGGGGCTAGAATAAATTTAAGATTCCCATATTCCCCTCCCCCCCAACCCATAAATTATGAACGGTCCCTTAAGGTGATGTGATGTGATGTGCCACGCCACTTTCCACCATCCTTTGATCACACGCTGTAATGTATCCCGAGCGGGGCACAATCGCTCAAATGTCGGGGATACATTTGATTTTAGTCGAGGCCAAATGTGACTAAGAATCAACTAATGGCAGTAACTGTTTAGTTGAGTGAAAGTCTAGGAATGTAACAACTTGTATTGCGTAAGTGTAGCGCTACATTTAATCACCGAAAACAGAAAGCTAACGGATTTTTCGTCAAAACGTTGAAGCTTGTTTTTCAATATTTTGGTTTTCAAACTACGAGTTTTTTTCTCTCTCATGGGATGCAGTTTGTTCAAAAGCTGACTCCGTTGACTTACACAGCTGCTTGACAAAGACTGGTTGTGATTACTTTCTATAAAGCTTTAAAGCCTGAATTGTGGATGAAGGTATCTAAGCATGTGTTCTTAGCCTTTTACATATGAAAAAGGAAAAGTACGTTCAATATATTTACATTCACTGTAAAATAAGATTATTATGACAGATACACAGCTGAAATTGCTTGTAGAGTGCTGTTTCAAAGGCTGTTTAAAGCGCTTTAATCAAGAAAGTGTGAGTTGAACTTCACTTCGTCACGAAAAGAACACCAAAAAAGCGCTAGACAAAGCATTTAAAATTATTAAATTTTGCTCAACAGAAGATACCAAACTCAGTTAGCATTGTTTTAACAATGATATTAAAATAACACAAAGCAGTTGTGGTGAAGCGGCAGCCTCTATAAAATACTCCATTTGTGGGTAGGTAAGTATGAATATATAAGGGCTAGCGTGTGTAAGATACGTAGAATAATATTGACTGTAAAATAAAACGTACGCTGTGTCACAATGATTGTAAATAAATGATAAAAACCGTTGTAAAAATGAACATACACCTGTACCTTTGAGCGAAGATACACAACTGACGCAAACAAAGGCTAGAACAAGGGCAATGCAAAGAAATGTGTTGTGCATGATTCAGTCCTTGTCCTGCAACCGGAAATTAACTACATAAAAGGAAAAAAAATGTAAGAATCGTTAAAGTAAATTCGAAATGACTGCATTTTCTGATTTTAATCCTTTTACTATTGTTATTACCTTTCAAAAAGAATTTCAAAGCGCAGTTTACCTGAATTAAACAACCGAATGCAAGTTCAGTCCCTTTTTGGCTTGTCAAGCTTTCCACTCACAATGCTTTTGTTTCTAGCACCAATTGTACTTTTATGTCTAACTTCAGTAGGCGCGGTCAGTAAAGTTCACGAGGTCAATGTGCACACGTGGTCTGACGCAGATCGTGCAATCATTTGCATTTTTTCACAGTTGCTGTTGCATAAAAAACAAGGGATTTTTAGCGACAGTGCTGATCTGGTTAAGCTCTTGTGTTATTATTTACCTGGAGCTGAGGGAAAATTTCAGTGTTTATTCTATGACCAATCCTGGTTGATAAATAATTTTGATCACGTATATTTCCTTTGGCATGCGAAGATTAACAGATTAAAAAAAAAGCTTGAGTCAGTTGTTTCATGTTGAAAGATCAGTGGATTATAATGCCCAGTATATTTTGTTATTGAAAACCTGGATTAAAATTGCACAATTCAAGGTCAGCAGGAAGTGGTCAGTATACCGGTAGTTCGATAGACAACATCTTTTTGAAGCTCCTCTCCGTGACCTCTATTTATTAACACAAAACAGACGAAACGCGAGTCTAGTTCCAATCTTGCGTTTATTTAAATATTTTAAAAACAAAAACTACGTGAAAAAGGAAGAGCGAACAGTTTTAGCATGGTGGTTTCCGAAGGGACAAACTCAGTCGCACAGGCAACAGTATTGGGATCTTGTTTACTGTGGGTAATGTCGACCGAGATATCGGTCGATATAGCGGTCGACACTCGGTCGATAGTCGGTCGATACTCGGTCGATAGTCGGTCGACAATCGGTCGACAGTCGGTCGATACTCGGTCGACACTTGTTCGATACTCGGTCGACAGTCGGTCGATATAGCGGTCGATAGTGGGTCGACACTCGGTCGAGACACGGTCGATAGTCGTTCCAGATGTGTCTCGGCCGATATAGCTTTTCGTTCACCGACACTTCGCCGACATTTCGCCGACATTTCGCAGACACTTCTCCGACACTTCGCCGACACTTTGCCGATAGTTGGTCGATAGTTGGTCGATACTTGACCGATGTATCGGTCAGTAATTGGTCGACACGCGGTCGATGGTCGGTCGACACTTAGCATTTCCTACATTTTTGGCTTGGAAAACAAGAAATTAGAAAGCATTTTCTAGCTTGGACCTAACTGTTTTTTTAAATTGTGTTTCTGCTTTTTTAATTTCAAACTCCAATGTACTTAGTCAAAATTCCGGAATAATAGCTATTAGTCATTTATCTAGCCTTTTCTTTTAATTCATGTGAACGGGATTTAGCCTATCTGTATCGATGCCCACCACCTTTTCGCAGACGTTTCCTCCCATCATTTTTTTTTTTTAGGGGTGGGGGTGCCTCGCTACGCGTAGTCGGCTAGAATTGAATCATGAAGAAGTCCGCTAAGTGAGAATGATAGGCCTTCAGCATCTTGTTATGTGATTTATTCCCACCGTGTAAGGCCTATATCTGGCTGATTTTTCCTATGCCGAGAATTTTTCAACCGACTCAGAACTACATTGATGAAAAAATGTATTTACAGTTCATTTTTTTAAAACTTGTTTTTCCTTAACAAGTTAAGATAATATTAATGTTAACGCGGCGCATACTGTTTTCCTTTTATTGGATGACCAAAAGTGACTTACCATTCAATATTAATTTTTGTATACGCATGGTCGTCTTTATTTTGAGCACAATATAAATATAAAGCGAAAGGACAGAGCAAAAGGACAGGATAATGTAATGAGAACGTATGAGTATTTTCCTTGCTGTAAATTGAAATCATTCCCACAATAAATGAATGTGTTCAGTCTGCTGGATATTTTTGTCACCTTCCTCGGCGCATCATCAACGCGTTTTATCAATAACTGATCGTTAAACAAAGGACTGTTCCCGTCTTCAATGCAGAAATATATAAGTTTAATTTGTGGTCTCTGCACAAACGAGAACTTGGCGTGATGAAGCAGGTCAAAGCCCGATAATAAAAGATGTGTATTCCTCGCTCTTAAAGCATGTCGTGAACTGCCTTTTTCTATTCATTATTCGTCTACTTCGGGACCGCGGGAGTAGTCATTTCGCTCGTCCTTATTAAGTATTCTTCGACTGCGGGACCACAGGAGCAGCAGATTCAACTTAGGCTGAGACAGGTTCTGTTTAACAGCTAAAACCCAGACGATCGGTGATGATACAAACTGGAAAAAAAAAGGTTATCATGTCCTTAGTTCCAAGTGCTCTTCGGTTTGCTTCATAGAGTAATCGCGCCTGGCACTGCCACATGTTTCCCCATCGCATGATAACAGTAATTAATGACGTCTTTGCTTAAAAAAAAGCCATTGGACTCACCTGATAAATTAACACACGACTGATATTCGAACGACAGTTGACCGATATACCACCGACAGTTGACTGATATACCACCGACAGTTCACCGATATACCACCGACAGTTGACTGATATACCACCGACAGTTGACCGATATATCACCGACATATGACCGATAGTAAGTCGAGGTGCGTCGTCGAAATATCGACCGATACTCGGCCGATAGTCTATCTCACTATCGACCGACTATCGACCGACTATCGACCGACCATCGACCGACTATCGACCGACCATCGACCGACTATCGACCGACTATCGACCGACTGTCGACCGACTGTCGACCGACTATCGACCGACTGTCGACCGACTATCGACCGACTGTCGACCGCTATATCGACCGCTATGTCGACCGATATCTCAGTCGACATTACCCACAGTAAACAAGATCCTAGTATTGAATAATTCATTAACGCAAATTCCGCATTCGTCTTTCTTTACGGGCGTATTCCATGGTCATCTATCAGACCACTTGACACGATAAGACCTACCAGTGCATTGAAGATAGCAAGCAGAAGCATACCGGATTTTTTTGTCAACAGAAAAATTCCGCAATGCTCACGCACGTGCTCACAAAATAATCACTTACGTGCTGACGAAATAATAAGAAACCTCTGGGCATCAATAAACGTGATGAACTGTAACTATATATAGTATACCTTTCATTTTTTTGTTATCTTGTCTTTTTAAAGTAGCCACACCATACCACGTCATATTAATTTCCGGTCATTATTTTACTTCATGTAAATTCGTGATATCGCAATAAACCTGATGAAGACTGGCATTGGCCAGTCGAAATATCGCAACCAAACTCTACTTCACGTTTTTTGATCAGTCCCTGCAAAAGTCTTCTTGACTGTAACCTTTTCAATTTGATCTATTTTGAATGATCACGATCTTTTTGGATCCGACGTTGAGCAAGATTTATCGTACACGGTTTTTGCAGTGGTTTTTTTTACCTTAATTCAACATGATATTTTGCAGTTACTGGACATCATAGTTAATTAAACCAGTTCTTCTTTTGCATTCTTGAAAAAATGCTAGAAAATTGAAGCGCCAAGAAAGTTATTTGACGTAACAATAAAAACCTAAACCTGTTCCGTTTGACGTAATTTTGAAACACGTAGCTCCACATGCAGCCCAAGCGCACTATGTTTGGGTTCGGACTTCAGAGGTCATTTGGTCGGAATATACTAGAATTATTAGTGTATTATCTGATGCAAAATAAATACAAAAATCTTAAAGATATGAAGTCTTCTTGTTTGTCTATCTGTACTAGTAGCCTTTAAGATAACGAAGGTCGAGATTTCTTGCATTATTACATGTGATTCGGGCCCTTATTGGTCGAATTTTATCACATGTATTCGAATCTACAACGCAAAAAAAAAAAAGATCATGATCACGCGAATTATTGATAAATGTACCTTTAGTTCATGGCCACTCTGTGTCCCACGGCTGGTTTAAACGCCGTTTATTTGACTTTCTTTCCATCGAGTACTGAACACTATGGAAAGAAAGTCGACTAAACTTCTTATCCCAGTCGTTTGTTATTTTTTGTTTCACGCGCATCGAGACACCCAAGGCGCGAGACTGAGCGTGCTAGGCTCCCAGATCGATTTATATTTTTTGGAATCGAATGCCAGACTACTTTGCAATTGCAAGAGGAGCTTATAAGTCGCTTGCCTATCAAAATTTTTGTATAATCACGTTATTATTGTTGTGGCCGGATACTGGGCAACATAGGAGCTCATACTAAGGACTATTGTTCCTGGCCCAAATTTCAGAGCTCTTGCGACCAAGAAAGTAAAGTTTTTGCGATGTTAAACTGAAGGGGCCGGACACTTCATCAGGGGCACCCAACGAGAATATAGTTCAAAATCACTTAAACACAGCATTAGTAAATGTATTTTCGTATTTAAAAGGTAGATATAGGCATATTTTTATCCCCTACAAATTTTTCATCTGTTCGGATTTCCTAGCTGAAAGTCTAGTGATCCGAAAATTATAGGGATCAAAACTTACCTTTTCGAAAATTTTAGCCAGAAAATAGGCTCCCGAAAATTCTAGGAGAACTTTTTAGGGTAAAAATTAGTTAAAAATGGGCAAGTATACCATTTTTTATTCGTTCGAAATCCTAGGAGAGGCATGCAAGCAAGAAATTTTACAACAAATGTTCCGAAAATTCTAGATCTCAAATCGTCTTCCGAACAGATATTTTCCCGAAAATTGTCGTTGGGTGCCCCTGACTTCATGGGCAACTTATAGTTTCAATTCCAAATGAATCACAGGTCAAATAATAACCCACCGGGAGAGGGTGAGATCCCAGAAAAGGAGAAAAAATTCGGAGTGCGCGAATTTTTTTAATTTTCGATGATTTCCTCCAGCGCTTCGTTCATTTGCCGAGTGAAAACAAAAAAGCTGACCTTGTTGGGAGGTGGGTGCATAAAGATTTGTCTTGGCGAAGAAACTGATGTCACCCTCTCCCGGTAGGTTTTTATTTGACGCTAGCGCCCAGTTACCGCCGAGCGACAAAACGGACTAGACACGGATAAATGGCGCCGATTTTTGAACTGTAGTCGATGTTTTCGATCGAATTGTGCGATCCAATACTGTCCTACCTTGTCTCTTATTCTTACACTGTAAAGTCAGATGACGTAAAAGTACTCAAATCGCGCTGAAACTTCGTAAAAACAAAGACAACGACACCAGGTAACAATATTTACACTTTATTGATAACTTTTATCGCTTTCAGTTCGTTCATTTCGTCTAAGTTTCATTTCCCATACAAACTCATATTACGCTTGGGCGACCTGTGAATGAATAAGAAAAAAAAAGAGATGATGCGAATTCAAAACGGATTTTAAGGAATCTTTTCTGTTGACATTCTAATCTAAGTAATGATGAATGATAACACAATTTCTTAGAGGCCGGGCCTGAAAACGGGTCAGTGAAAAAAAAAAAAAAAATCGGTCTGAAACAGGGTCAGGACACACTATCCTGGTAAAGAAAGGAGACCTTATTTCATGACCCCGGCCCGGACTCATTTCTCTTTGCATATAGAATTTAATAATTTTAAAGCTAACATAATGCCGGAGCCTTTGCATTGGAATTTTCCCGAGGCGGTAATCTCTTATATTTGCTTTATAGGTATTTGTCGCTCCAAAGAGTATGGCATAGTTTTTGCGGCATTTTGGTCTGAAAACGGGTATAGCGGCTTTGCCTTTTTTTGGTGTGAATTAGGGAATGGTTTTCGAGGGAATGCATGAACTTATTTGTTGTTTCAATTGTAAATGAATAATAAAGAAAAAAAAAAGCGAATTCGAAGTGGTTTTTAAGAACTCTATTCTCGGCGTTCTAATCTAAGTAATGATAACATAACTTCTGCCTATGCCAGGTCTGAAAACGGGTGTGGAGAATGTCAATTTTGGGGTCTGAAAAAAGGGACAGGATTTGAGAACTGGGCGGCACACCTCCAGTACGAATTCCCACAGAATACCCCAAAGGGGGAATCTTGGAGAAAAAAAATTGTTGCTGGCGAGACATGTAGACAGCTCATCGTCAACCTTTGGATCTCTATATGTCTTTCGCTCCTAGAGAACATCATGTTCAACACTAAATAATAAAACTGTAAAATTGTATACTCTACTGAGACGCAAGACCTGGAAAACCTAGCGTCGGTTTCAGCCGCTTTGTTCGGCGCAGCAGCGCGGGCTGGTTCTCAATAAGGTGGCAGCTTTGACGATTGGCCGTTAATTTTTATAGCTTTTGGCGTTTGAAATTTAATGGAAATTTAGAAAGGATAAGGATGGAGGGAAGGGGGCTTAATAGAGGATTTACGGTAAGCAAATTGTAAGGGATATTGGTTATATCTAGAGAGGGTGTTTTTGAGAACATGGGAACTGACTTTTTCAAGTTTCGAAATTCTTCAGGAGCTAAAGGTTCGTCAAGATCAATTGAAATATAGTGAGATTTGAGATACCTTGAAAGTTTTTGACAGCTAACATCAATTTGCATTTTTGACGGCTGACGGTGAAAAATGACATTTTTTGGCGGCCATCGTTTAAATTTTAGGCCGTTTGACGGCTGTGGGTTAGCCCAATAGAAGAGTGGTTGAATCTGTCTCCGGTAGGCTGGCAATAAAGTTTACTCATCAACTTATTCAAACAATTAACGCTGCCTGACCCTGCTTTATTTTCAAACTGGGTAAAATAAAGTAAAATGAAGTTGACCAATCAATAGGTTATGGATGAGTTATTAAAAGCATCAATGAATAATCGTCAAAGAATAATTAATAGCATTGATTTAGAATGCCCTACTTTCCTCCTCTTTTTTCCTTCCCTTATTTTTGGTTCATTGATCATCTTTAATAATGACCAAGTTTCCCTCGGTAAACTTTACACCTACCTATACGTAAAGTTGTCTCGTTTAAGTTGGCTCGTACCAGTTTTCACTGGGAGGTTTTAACTTTGAAAGCGCAAAATAAGAAATGGAGTCAAAACCACAGCAGCAATTTTGTAGATTTAGATTTTACATCGAGTGTTTGGGCCAAAATAAACGTTATTTTGTTTCATTAGCGGTTACCATAGAAAAGTAACCTAACGATTATTCAGATCTACATTTCACTAGATAGATAGATACCAGATAGATAGATAGATAGACCCTTGCTTCATTATCAACAGAAGGCCTAAAGGCACATGTGTTTACAGGGATAACAAAGATTACATAGAGGATATTACACGGTGGTGCGAAGATATGAATTTTATTTTCGAGTGGCAAAACAATATTTTACGAACGAGCGCAGCGAGCGAGTAAAATATTGTTTTTGCCACTCGAAAATAAAATTCATATCTTCAAGCCACCGTGTAATGTTCTTTTTATTATATAGACAAAAAAACATCGATAAAATAATAGATTTTTATTCGCCAAAAAGTATATTGTGACGGCTCAAATTTACAGTACAGCAATATAAGACATTGTTTACAATAATCTTGAGAAATAACACTGAGCTGAATAAAGCTCTACAATTACAAAATATAAGCAAAGCTTTGAAAAATGTGTAATTAAAATTCAAAGGACGCAAGACGCCTACAAATTTTGGAGGGAAATTATCGAAATTACGTCATCGATAAACTCACGTGTGAGATTATGGATCATAAACCACTCGGGTCCCGGATGTAGTTTTTATGAATTTTACGAGTGGTGTATTTTCCAGTAAAACACTCGTGTCTATATAATAAAGTGCAATATTCAATGGTAGTCAGACAATGGGCGTAGAATTACAGTGAAAGTTTTCTTTTGACTACAGGGACTACAGAGGTGTACCTTTGTAAAATTTGTACCATTAGACAAGGTTATATTGGTTATATATTATTCGCCTTCATCACATTTAACATTAACATTTCTTCAACACCATCTTAACTAGGCAGGGACACCTTAAGCCAGCTCTTTGAGCTTTTACAAGTAGAATCTCCTTGCTTCATACATGTACTTATCAACTTTGCAAAAGCAGTGCGGCTTGGAGTCTGCTCATTGAGTCAAGAAAAAGATTAGTTTCCGTTTTTAGCTTATTGAACAGCTCCCTCCTAGGATCCCTATAAACTATGCAGTTCATCAAAAAATGCTCCTCCTCTTCTTTTTTAGTTTTACATAATGGACAGATTCTTTGGTCTGGTGGTTGATAGGGTTTAGCGTATCGCCTAGTTCCAATTGCTAGTTTATGGTTTCTTAATCTTAGCTTTGTGATTGGTACTCTATGATTGATGTTTCTTACGTTTGTGAGGTAATTTTCGTAGTCATGGGTAAGTTTAAATTTTCTGAAAGTTCTTAGTTTGTTTTTTTGATTCGGGTCCTTTCGGTAATCATTGCGTATTTCGCTAATCCATGTTAAACTTGTTGTTCTATGTCTAAGAGTCTCTGTCGTATGTAGTTCATGGTTGAGGGAGTGTTCGTTTTCGCTGACCATATGTCGCCAAGACCTGAGAGATTTAAAAGCCGTTTTAATTTGCTTGGCCAAAGTCCTTTTTGTCTTGGCCAATTGGATCCGCAAATGCTATTCCAGAGAGTTTATTTTTGTGCTCCGGCTCAAAGAATTTTATCAATGCTCTACACTTTTGTCTTCGTTCGCATTGGGAATCGGCCTACTTCCGATCTGCACGCATTTCTGCTTCAAAATCTGTTAACTCCCAATAACCAATGAAATTTGTTTGAACAATCTCAGTTGGATCCTTTTCTAACTTTCCGTCCTGATCAACCCCCAGACCTCGCTTCCGTACGTGCGTTCTGTCGCACTTTGTCATAAAATTGTCTCACTTTGTAATGCTTGTCGCACTTTGAAATAGCATTTGTCGCACTTTGTAATAACAGACCATCGCACTTTGTTGCCAACGAGCAAGCCGAGCGAAGACGGTCGGCTTGCGAGGCGGCCAGCTTAATACCACGCGAAGTATTGCTGCAGGCAGAAAAATTCTAGATCGTGCTGTGAAAAGTGTAATGTAAGTGCAATGTAAGGTGTAGATTCCCTGGAGATTTTAGTAGCGTTAGATTTCACGTGTAGTTTCATGTGACTTTTGATGACCTTTGTTGTAATTATAAAATAAACCTTCAAAGCACACTACTGTACTTGCATGAACTACAACTCGCTATTTCAAGTTCGCGCAAATGTATCGGTCAAATCGAAGCTTCAACATGCACCCCCCCCAGGCAACCCCCCGGACATTTGACTTTTTTGAAAATTTTTGTTCAAATTCCCCCCTACCCGGGCCAAAATGCCGTTCAAATGCCCCACACTAGGGTCCATCCAGGTGATCAAATGCCCCCACCCCGGGGACATTTCACGGGCACAAAAATGGCAGAAGGACGGCGGAAACGCCTTCAGTTGTCGAACAAAATCTTTATAAATATAACAAAAACTGAGCAACACAGCTAGCGTATTCACTACGAACAAAAGTCTCGTGCAAAGCGGCGGAAATCGCTGCTACAGGGTCACTGAATGCTCAGCGTTTCTTCACTCTCGTTTCTTCACTTCCACTCTATCGCGAATTTTGTTGTCAAAGAGCCGTCGAGTTTATCAGATCACAGTCCAATAATGACATGGCTTAACATTACTAAGGTAAATACCCACTTAGCTACAGAAAATACCAATGATACATTAATTCGTTTACCCAAGCAGTTTATATGGGAAAATGATTCATCACAAAAATTTAAAACAGCACTGCAAACAAGAGACATACAGAGAATGGTACATGATTTTCTTGTTGACAGTAGGCCAGACAAACACATTAACTCTTCTCTCGATGCAATAGAAAGGATTCTTTTTACAACCGCAAAACATTGTTTGAAAATTAAGAACGTTAAAAGACGATATACTAGATTATCTTCTGTTTCGTCTAACAAAAAATGGTTTGATAAAGAATGTCGTCTAAAGAGACACGAATTGAGGAAACTTGCTAATCTAAAACACAGAGATCCTCTCAATATTACGCTTAGGGAAAACTATCACACTGTCTTAAAACAGTACAAAAACGTTCTGAAACAGAAGAGAAAAGAATACTATCATACTAAGATTTCGGAACTGGAAGACATGATAGATAACTCAAACAGCCGAAATTTTTGGAACTGCTTGAAATCTATGGATGATTCTATGAAGGAAACTAGTACCCCGCCAATCTCAGAAGAAAGTTGGTTGTCTCACTTCCAGTCACTACACTCAAACGAGCCTCTTAATTCACACCAAGAAGCCATTATCGATGAGTTAACAAGATTAGAAGACGCAACAACACAATCACATGCCTTGGACTACCTAATAACTGAACTCGAAATACGCACAGCGGCTAACAAACTCAACAACAACAAATCTTCGTATTCAGATAGAATAAAAAATGA
Organism: Porites lutea; assembly: GCF_958299795.1. NCBI lineage: Eukaryota > Metazoa > Cnidaria > Anthozoa > Scleractinia > Poritidae > Porites > Porites lutea. The sequence continues at coordinate 21,498,073 of NC_133201.1, forward strand.
AATGATCAAATCCAGCTTAAATGAACTAATGCCTATTTACTTGAAGTTATTTAACGCTGTTCTGACGTCAGGCACTATGCCTCAAACATGGTGCGGTGGCCTTATAACACCAATTTTTAAAAGTGGGACTAAAAGTGATCCCTCAAATTATCGAGGAATTTGTATTTCTAGTTGTCTTGGGAAACTATTTTGCTCAATTCTCAATCATAGACTTCTCAAGCACATTCAGTCGCGTGACATACTTCATAAATCTCAAATAGGTTTCTTAGCAAATAATCGAACCGCTGACCATGTTCTTACACTACGAACATTAATTGACAAATACGTTAACTGTCACAAAACGAAAGTATACGCATGTTTTGTGGACTTTAGAAAAGCATTTGATTCGGTGTGGCACGATGGACTCTTATACAAGCTGTTACAAATAAATGTCCGAGGAAACTTCTATAAAGTCATAAAAAGTTTATATTCAAACTCTACCTGTTCTATTAGGATTGGAAATAACCAAACACAACCTTTTCAATACACTAGAGGTGTGCGTCAAGGCTGCATTTTAAGCCCTCTTCTCTTCAACCTATACGTTAATGATCTAGCTTTTTCATTCAACAATATTTTATCTGATCCGTTTGTGCTACGAAATGGCACCAAACTCAATTCTCTTTTTTATGCTGACGACCTTATTATATTATCACGATCGAAACTAGGATTACAAAATTGCCTAAACAAATTGTCTTCATATTGCAACTCCTGGATGCTTAAAATCAACCCCAAGAAAACCAAAATAATGGTTTTCCAAAAAGGCGCAAAAAAATGTGATTATGTTTTTCACGTAGGAAATGAAATGATAGACATTGTAAAAGACTATACTTACTTAGGGACTCGCATCTCGTCTCCCGGAAATTTTACACTCTCACTTGAACATCTTCGGCAAAAAGCCCTTCATGCTCTATTTAGTCTAAGACGCCACACTGATTTTAGTAAACTGAAACCTTCCCTTGCAAATAAAATTTTTGACACAATGGTCTCACCGATTTTAACTTACAACAGTCAAGTTTGGGGTGCCTTTGTGAAATCAGATTTTAAGTCATGGGATAACTCCGGAATCGAAAAAACTCATTTGCACTTCTGTAAACGATATTTAGAAGTCCATAACAAGTCATCCAATGTTGCATGCAGATCTGAACTTGGCAGATTCCCTCTGATCATTGATATAAATAACAAGATACTTAATTACTTAAACTATCTCCAAGAAAAAGATGAAAATTCTATAGTTAAACAATCTTTAAAAATATCTGTTGACCTTTATCATAGTGGTCAAAATAGTTTTTACTCCAGTCTTAAGAAGATGACTGACTACTATGATTTCCCAGACTTTAATTGTAATTTACTGAATAAATGTAAAATTAAGCAATATGTAGATCTTATGCAAAAGAAATATATCACTTACTGGAATCATACCCTTCAACATTCACAAAAACTTAACTTTTATTATAAAATCAAAACGAATTATAGCCCTTCTGTCTACCTAGATTTAACAAGAAAGAACCCTTCTAGGAAAACATTAGTGAAACTGAGAATAAGCAGTCACAAACTTAGGATTGAGACAGGTAGATACGACAATCTACCACGTGACGAAAGGTTATGTAATCTCTGCAATTGTAACAGAATTGAAGATGAAACTCACTTTTTATTAGATTGTCCAAGTTTTTCTTCCATAAGAGATATGTTCTTCTCTAAACTAGATCCTAAAATACCGTTTCTGCGACTACAATCACATGAGTCCTTATTATCACCTCTGATGAATTCTCCTGACTATTTTATTAACATCCAATTAATTTCATTTATACCAACTTGCTTTGAATTGAGAGACAAACTTATCTCCGGAATAATTAATCCTACTGATGGTTAGAAATAAACAATGATTGATAAGTTTCAAATTATTTTAAATATTTAATTTACAAGGAATAAATAAGTAATTTCAAGTAGCTTTTCCAATACTGTAATACTTTGTTATGGTCATGCAAATAAAGCTTATTGTTGTTGTTGTTCTTCGTCATGCAACATACAAAGCGTTCTATAAAACAAGATCCCACCTATTGAGATTACTACATCATGACCATTTCACTGGCATGCATCATTGCTCACCTTATTAATTAACATACTTGCAGTAGGTCAAAGTAGTTGACCGTTTTACTTTATTTTATTTTATTTTATGTTGTTGTACTGAATCGCCGGTATAGGTATTGTACTTCATCGTAAACACAACAATAAAATACATTCATACATTCAAAGCCTGAATCCAATATTAAAAATTTTAAAATTTAAATACTTCAAATACTGCACAAAGCTTGTTTAAGCCCTTTCCTCGTCACCAATTGGCCACAAAGGCACAATCTTTTCCACGAAAATCCTCTAACACCGCGTCCCCCATGATAGCTCGCCACGCCAAAGATTTTACATGAAATCGAGGGTGGAGTTCAAATTCCCCACCCCTAAAGCATGGGGATCAAATTCCCCACCCCCTGGAAGACTTTGATGATCAAATTCCCTCCTCCCCGGGACGGCAAAGGTATCAAATGCCCTTGGTATGCCCGGGGGGGGGGGGGGGCATGTTGAAGCTTCGATTTGACCGATACATAACCTATAAATGTTATTTCCCTTTCGCTGTTTGAAACTCGACAAGTTTAAGGTTCAAAAATGTCTAAGCAGAAGAATAAGAGCGATTTTAAGGCCAAGAGCAGGGCAGAAATGTAGGAACGAGGAGTGCTTGTAGTGGAAATTCTCGCCTCAGCAGCTAAAATGGTGTTATACTGAACATTGGCAAGAGCCATATTATATTATTATACAATTTTCAAACACAAATTTCTTTTTTTAAATTTTCTAACGAAGACTAGTCAGCAGCGCACACGTTTCGTCTCTTACTGAGACTTCTTCAGGGAATGAATACAACTAGCAAAGAACTGCATATAAAACACTTTTTCTGCGAAGTAAAAATTCCGATAGAAGTAAATAATAATTTAACTATGCTGTAAACGGACGTTACAAGAAACCCCTTAATACATATGTTATTGCGTGTTGTCATATTTTGGGGGCCATACGATCAGCGCTAATCGTATGGCCCCCCAAAACTCAACAGAACTATCGGACTCCATCAGGATAAAGAATCTATCGATCGAAGTAAACCTTGAAATGTTCTTCCTTTTTGTCACTCTGTGAAATCAGAAC
>NC_133201.1:21506297-21566297 GCF_958299795.1 Porites lutea
TTATAAGCGGCAACGTAACATGGTTACGTCGCTAAAGCGCAACGCTTTGAAAAAGTTCTGCTGTGACGCTTCCTTGAGTGCTAAACATCTGGGCGAATTTTGGAGAAAACTGAAGCCCCTTTTGCCAACTAGTTCTGGTAAAAACATACAAGGCGTCATCCTCGTTGACGGCAGTAGTGTCGTTTCCGACCCTGGGTGTGTGGCCGAAGTCTTTAGTGATTACTTTGCCAGTACTATTCAGTTAGAACATAGATGTGACACTAACTACACTGACCATCCTAGTATTAAGGCAATAAGCAATCTACGTTTCTTAAGCGAGTTTAATTACTCCCCAGTCAGTACTTCATATATCCGTAACATTTTAGACCACCTTAATCCGAGAAAGGCAGTTGGAGTAGACGGCATTTCACTATGAATCTTGCGTTTGGGATCCCCAGTTCTTGCCGAAAAGGTGACTAAGTTGATCAACTTCTGTATTCTAAATCGCTCACTGCCGTCTGAATGGAAGCAAGCGTGCCTTACTCCTGTCTTTAAAAGGAGGATTGACACAGACAAAGCAAACTACTGCCCTGTCTCAATATTAACTTCGCTATCGAAGGTGTTTGAGAAAGTTATTTACGACCAAACTTGGAATGCATTTCATAACGTTTTGTCCTCAAACTTATCTGGATTTATGAAAACTAAATCGTGCTGCACTGCATTGCTAAAAATGACGGAAGATTGGAGGAACGGTATTGATAACAAGGAAGCTGTAGCGGCGGTCGCTGTGGACTTGAGCAAAGCGTTTGACGCTATAAACCACAGTCTTCTGCTCCCGAAGTTGAAGGCCTATGGCTTTTCTCCACATGCCTTGGAACTGATGTCCACCCTGCTAGGTCGTCATGTGTCAGATTAGAAGGCGTATACTCTAACTTCAAAACAGTTAAATCTGGCGTTCCTCAAGGTTCACTATTGGGGCCGTTGCTGTTTAACATATTCATGAATGACTTGAATTTCTGTGTTCCTAATGTCTCATTGCGGCTGTACGCTGATGACACGACTGCCTACCTGTCAGATGTATCTCCCACCATTCTAGAATTTTCCTTCAACAAAGATAGTCGTCAGACTCTTTCGTCGTGGTTTGAGTCTAACCATTTAACAGTGAACAGTACTAAGACTCAAGCATTATCTGTCGGACCCTGTTATCCTTTGTTTCTTAATACTGCTAGAATAGAATTTCTCCGATCTATTAAGATTCTTGGAGTTACTCTAGACAAGGACCTATCCTATAAAGAACACATATCAGATCAGCTAAAGAAAGCCTACGCGAAGGCCTCTGCACTGAGAAGAATAAGGCGTTTTCTTCCTCATGATGCAATGATTAAACTTTATAAAGCATTTATATTACCTCATCTCGAATACTGCAGTCCTTTGTTTGTAGGCATAGGTACGGGTCAACGCAACCGTCTCAAAGATGGCAACTGTTATATTTTGAGAACATTAATCGGGCACAACAAGTCAATGTCATACGACGAGCTGCTCACTACGGCTAGCATGACATTCTTATATTGTAGGCGCTTACACCAGGCGTTAATACTTCTTTTTAAATGCTTAAATAGTACGGGACCTACTTATATTGAAAGCCTTTTTAAATACAGGTATACACCGTTTATGTTAGAGGCGAGGGCTTAAATTTGGAATTACCTAACTTTAATCTTAAATTTAAGAAAAATTATTTCACTTATTCATTAACTAAGTTATGGAACAGTTTGCCTTCTCAATTGCGTCTTTCAAGTGATGCTAATGACTTTAGAAGTAAATTGCACGATTGCAGCTTTTTAGAACGTGTCTTATAGTGCACGATTGTAGATTTTAACTGTTTTTAGAACGAGTATTATAGTTTTCCTAGTCACGCTTTTAGTATGTGGATTTTTGGTCGGTTTTAGCTTTTTATATTTTATGTTTCTATTACTAAGTTTTTTATATGTATATATTTATTGAGTTGTTTTTAAAATTGTTTAATATTATATAGCTGTACTTATCATAGATTTTATTTATACACGTTCGTATTTTGAACGAGTTTTTTTTAGCTCTTTGACGTAACGTGTTAAAATAAATGATTGATTGATGATTGATTGCTTGATTGGTCCAACACTAAAAGTCACACTCAAGAGAGAGCCATCGGTTGTTTACCATTTACATAGAGCGGCCGGTCGGTCCACGGTTTGGGTGAATGGTAAGCAAAATTTAGGACTGGTAAATTTCGTCACAGAATCCCAGAATCTACCATTTGTACAAATCGGTTCCATTTGCTGAAAAAACGACCGCAAAGGCATGAAACTAGTATCAAAGATGGCGACTACCTTTTCAAGTCCTTTGCTCCTGGAAATTTTCCGGTGGAACGACCCAGACTCGAACCCAGACTGAAGTCGTGTCCAATATACTTTTCAACGGGACGTTTCCGGAAACTTTTTGAAAATGGTAAACGACCATCAATTTCCAATACAAGATCAAACACGAACCTATGCGCGTGCGCAGTGTTCCTTCAATAAACACGACTCAATTATAACATTACATGCTCAAACAGGCTTCATTCAAAAACCACTTGAAAATGACTTGCTCATAACTATACGATTCCTCGCGTACTTTCTATCAGATGGTAACCAGAAATCATGCATTTGACTTCGTGAAGATTCAACATAAAAATATAGCATGTAGCAGCAAGTTCAGCACCTCGATGTGAGAAATTTTGTCGTCGTATAAATTGCAAATAGGTTGTAGTAGAGGACTTTGTGAGAGAGTCCTCTGCGTAAGTCTCAAGCGTAAGCTAGTTCCAGTGCACTACCTATCATTATGTTGACTGCCATTAGATATAATGGCTACATTACTGCGCTTTTCACAAGCATGCGAACTCTAAAGTTCAAAAGCCGCCTTCACAATTGCGTTTTTCACTGCCGTCAATCATAATTACGATCACAAACAACGAACCTTGAAACACAAAAACACACAAAACGGATCGAAATCCACCAATCACAAATCACAAACCTTGACCTTTTGAACCCGTTAAAGTGAAATTTTGTTTCCTAAGAGGTCCGTTAAGATGATTGACAGCAGCGAAAAACGCAATCGTCAGTTGGCTTTTGAACTTTAAAATTCGCATGTTTGTGAAAAGCGCAGTAACATGTGTTTTACAAAGTCTACCTAAGCACTAAGCGGTTTACAAGGAGACGGAATAACAACTCTGACTTTCCCTTCGCGACCATGAATAAAATCCGACCACTTGTAGACGTTCCCCTCCCCTGACAGGCACGATTTTGACATCTGCTCAATTTGAGCAATGGACAGCACGTGATCCCAGACGTTGACGTTTGTCATCATTCCCACAAAGCTCTGTGCTGCTGAGAAGCCACCTCCAAGAGAATCTTGCTCTTGACCAAGGGTTATGGATCCTCCTGCCTTTATAACATAACCACTTTTTAAACCAGTTCCCTGAGATGCAACGACCCCATCTTTGTATAACTTCCACGAACCTCCTTTGTTCTCCCATGACTGACAGATATGGTGCCATTTACCGTCATTTGCTGATTGAGAGGTTACACTGTCATGAAAATATCAATACATTTAAACACGTGAAAAGAAAAAACAAGAAACCACTAAGAATGTTTGTGCATTGCATCTTGTTCAACCAACAAGTTCAAGGTTAGGGATTCTGAATTCGAAAGTCGAGGTTTACAAAACACATTGATTTAACTGAACGGCGATATATCGATGGATGAACTATAGTCTGCTATTTATATACTGTGGTATTAGTTTTGTGAGTTTGTTAGAGTTATGAGATTAAAGGGCTCTTTCTTTTAAACGCCTCCGCTTGGGCTCCCAAAATTAAAAAAAAAAAAAGATGCCTTGGGCGTCTATATATTAGATCATTTACGGTATGTAAAGTTCATCAGGCACCAATCTCAAGCATTTGTAGTGTAACTAATAGTCTCTCTCACCAAACTCTCTCAGTCTCTCTCGCCCGATGAGCCTATCAAAACAGGTGAACTTGGAGAAACCCCTCCTGTAGGGACCGAGTAGAAACAACAAATTCAACTCCATTACAATGACAACAGGACCGCCGGGTTATCAAAGTTAAGCTGCGTCACTGATTATAGTGAGGCAGCTGATAAATATAACGAAATAACTTTAGAGAAATAAACGAGTGTCATTAAAACTCATCACGATCTTGTTTAAGAACTGACCATTGTGGAGCTTAAGGTAATAAGTTGAGACCAGTAACAACCAGCTGCACTTAGCTGTCACAGCCTGGACGTTTTTGAAGAGTTCCATAACGTAACAATGTATGTTATGTTAACCGAAAGAGCACTTTGCCACAATAGCTTATTCGAAAACATTTTGCGTTATGAACAACTTCTTCTGCACAACTGTTCCGCAGCTAACGGAAGTGACAGACTCATAAGTGACGTCATGAGACTCAAAAACAAGATTTAATGCACGATCTTTGCTCATCTCTTTCTTGGGGTCGCCAATGTTGTTACATCTAACTGCAACGTATCGTATTGGCACGTTTCACTTTTTTAACAGTTGTTTTAGTGAATTGGAAGAAGTATTTCTAGAACTCCACACTTGTTGTTAATTGTACAGCCGCGTGTTGCTTTATTCCCGTCATGATCCCTAATCTACGTCATAGCTCCTTTGTTTCCCAGAGGCTTTTGAGAGGCATACGAAAGAATTTCCCCGTTGAGTTCAAATCGCAACTTTTTTTCGCACAAGCTCTCGTAGCAATAGCACTTTCGCTTGAAGAATATTTAGGTCATGGGCTCCTGGCACTTTAAAAGTAATAAATTACAAAAAAGGACATGTCATCTGAAAACTGGAAAAATGTTCTTCTCACCGGTTAGCTCCGTTGACAAAGATTTGAAAATTCTTATAGTTGTAGATGATAAATTCGTTGTCCATTCCAGGAACAGCGTAGCTAAACACCGTGCCATCGTTTTTGCCATCACTTGATTTCATCCATGAACATACCGTCAACTCGGTCAAACTTGGCATGCCCCAGATGTTGACATAGTTATTAACTCCAGAGGTTGGAAATTCGAGAGCGTAATCTGTAATAAAGAGAAATCTTTTACAGGCAAGCTGAACATGATTAGCAAGGAGAGGATATATAGAGCGTTTTCGCTCACGTGGGCAACATCTATGCTAATGTATCGGAACAAAAGAAAGCGTTTACAAAAGACAAGAGATCAAGTCCCTCAAAATTGGCTTGGAAAACTAACACGACCGCAATTTCATTGTTTTGGAACACCAATATGGCCGCCGTGGCGTCATGTAAAAACACTCTGTATAAATAAGGCTACATTCCCACCCTCTCCCAAATTAACATATATCCTACAAAACTGTTCCTAAATAATTCGCAAACTTTATAAAGCAATAGCACTGCATCTCTTGAAACTCAAGAGCCTTCTTGTATTAAAATCGGCTACCGCTCCTTTTTTCTTTTTCCTTCTCTTTCTGTTTTACTTTATTTTTTTTTACTTCCTATTCTTGTAGCCGTAAGGATCAGTCCAGTTTCTTAACTTGGTATTGGCAAGGGAGGATAATTATCCCCCTTGGTATTGAAGGTTTTACTTATCTAGGTCTACTCAAGATCAGGCTAGCCTGACAACGTCAAAAAAAAATTGGTTTTTATGAGCAAAACAACAGCTCTGCAGGTGCATCACGGTTTTAGTACATTTCTTTGACATCCACAGCACGACTACGATGTGAAACCTCCCAATGCGACGTTTTATGGAGGACGTGGACATACGGCAACAAATTTTCCTTTTTCTATTTGAACATGAATAAATTCCTTAAGAATTCAACTCCAGGAAATGTCGCCCATATTTGTCAAATTGAGCGGTTCCAAGTAGACGTGATAAAGTAAGAAAAGAACAATAAGAAAACAACAAGAAAATAAGAACTTTCAGAACACGCGTCAGAAAATAAAATATTAATGTAATACGAATACTAATTTTTCATTCGTCAAGAATTTTTTCTTTAACTTTTACTTTAACTATAAGTATAAAGCGCTGAAGACTAAACATATTCAGTTTAGTATAGATACTGTTCATTTCGTCCCAAGAAAGTGTTTACCTACCTTTAGTCAAAAGATTTAAGTTTAATCTCACTCAACAAAAGTTTGTTCAAATGCTGACTGAGCTGATATAGCAGAATAGTCTGCTGTAGTCGAATTGTAGTCACTGTAACATGTCGTTTGCAGGTGGGGAAATATAATTTAAACTAGGGTTAATCATTGATTACGGATCAAAAGGTGTCCGGCCGAGATGCCCCTGATAAAATTAACAGGGGCGGCTAATTTGCAGTCCCCCGTGATAGCTAGAAAATTTCTGCCTTAGTGCCTCAGGAACACCAGATTAGGACGCGTTCTAAACGAACGGGACAAGAGATAGTGTGTACAAGATTCGTACATATTAGAGAAGTTTAGAGTCACTTTTACGGCAAACGGCAGATTCAGGTTGAGAAATTCTCAGAAAAGAAAATGGGCAGATACAAACAGCTGAAAACAATTCTTGACAAGTAAAGGGTAAACTTGGTAACGTGTCGGATACAAATTCAGTTGCGGTTTGGCACAAACTAACTTTAAATCTCTCTATTGACTGCGAAATAACACTTACAATTACTGTAAATAAATAATAATGGTATACAGATTAACGTACCAGTGAGCGCGGAGACACTGACCCAGCAGCCGTAGATCATACAGATGGTGATACAAAGATATGTTACGTGCATTCTTGTCCAGCAGGCGTGGTGCTGAAAACAGTACGAGTTTTAGTGTAGTTTGCGTAACGGGCGATATTTTCTGTCGTTTTTCGGGCAAACGAAGCACGAAGCGCGCGTGCAGGCAGGAATACACGCGACGGGGAAAGGCGCGGAAAAAATAACGTGTCCCCCCCTTTACGCGTATCTCACGCTCCTCGCTTGCTTCGCGCTTGTCCTCGCTCTCCTGAAAAACGCGAAAAAATAATGCCTGTTCTACAGGCTAGTTCAAGTGCGATAACAATAATATTTTGATATACCAAAAGTGGGGACTCAAATGCATGGAAGTGGAAACTGACGTTGTGAATTTTACCTGTTTACTACTATTTTCAACCGTGATTACCTCTAAAATGTCCCAGCACGATCAAAATTTCCCTTATCGCCCCAAAGCACAGGCTTTACGAAGCTAACAGCTGTAAAATGTGGGCATACAAGATATAGTGATAGCACTATTTCAGGAGCCCATTATTCTAATTGGCTCCTGAATGCGCTCCTGACTATTTTCCAAGATTAAAACAATTTACCTTAAAACGACTTTTCCTTGCGTGATTTGCAGAGAGCTTCGTAGTAAAATGTTTCTTTTCCTGAACAAAGTGTTCTTTTATCTCTAGTAAGCGGAATAGATTAGGTTACCGGATACCTTCAGCACTTCAGGGGGTATCTCGCAAGTGATGAAGCACGTTCGAGTTAACGTTTTATGGTTAAACGCACCGCGCTACATAGTCCGTGTCACAGTCCGTCTACAAGCGAAGAATCTATACAAAAATATATGTTGAGGGTCTTAGTGACATTTCTACGTGTCCAGCTGCACAGTGCAGAGGACACTTTTCTGAGAACGTTTCAATTGACCCTGCGAACTTTTAGACCAAACTTACTCCAAATCTTCTTAAGGTGGTCTCTCACGTGCAAGTAATGTGGCACGTTCCGGTTAAACTGCAAATACCTTCAACCCTATATCACATAAAAGCTTATTAAACTGGCTATCTTAACAAACTAAAAATGTTTTGAAAACTTGCACCGTCCATTTTTTTTACTGTTTTAATGTCAGCATACTGGGACGGGGCTAAATGTTACCAGATACCCGTTCAGGGGTGTGTCATGATCACGTTCAATTGATGTAGCAAGTTCCAATCAAAATGCAGATACCTAACACAAATGCTAATTCGGAGGCCTGCATTAAAAAATCATAAAAAAATCGATTGGCTTATTAAGCCAGCTCAATAAGCTTTAATTTAATGTAGGGTTTTAGATAACTGCAGTTTATTATAATAAGCAAGTTTTTGGTCGATTTTATGACTCTGACAACTATACTGAAACTATGTTTATAACATAGCGCGCGTGCTTGCCCTATATAACAGGGCGGATAAAGGTTGGGCGGTGAAACGAGCGCTCCGCTCTTTATTTAATGTGTGATGCGGAGTAGGACTGGCACGAGCGCTCTTTCCGCGCTTCCGGTGCTCTTGAGGGCCGGCGAAATTTTCCTTTTTGCAAACCGGAAATCCTATTTGCTTTCTGTAATTTCAGGCTACAATGTTAAATAGATAAATTCGTTTCATAACAATATCAATAAACAGTTTCATATGTTTGTGTCTGTACGTCTATAAGTCAAACTTGTTGGTCTTACAATGCCAAAATTTGAGTTTTATTTGAAAGTGTTGAATACCTCCCTCTTCCACTAAATATCACCTAATCGTCTTTCACCGTTTCGTTTGCAAAAGCTTAACACTTCTTAACCTCAATTTTTACATATGTTAAAGGGGGATAAATTTTATATAACATAACAAAAAATTAGATTGATATATATTGATATAGTGGCGTTGTACTTCTTCAAACTTTGCTTCTCGGGTGCAACGCGCCATGGCAATTCGCGCAATGCGTTGCAAATCCGGCAACCACATGTAAACAAAATTTATTGAGGTTAGTTGTAAGGTTTTTTCTCCGTTTTTCTCTCTAAAACAAAACAAGGTAAACAGTAAAAACTGAGGGGAAACTAATTTTGAAGTTTCGAAGAAATAGAAAGACGTATGAGATGTTTTTTTCAAAATTAAAAAGGAGGATGATGGTGATTGAAATTAGCATAATTTCACCTTGCACGAGCTGCACGCATTTATAAAATACACGTCATCTACTGCTGTCTTTTAGTTTTGCTTGGGATGACATGGATGAGATTTTCCTTCGTGTTTTAGACAGTACTTAGTTGTTTTAGTTTTGGAATAACATCGACACTGGCGAGTAGCAGAACGAAAATATAATTCAGTGGTAGAGTCATGGAAGTAATAAAAGAAACCCTTTGAAAGAGATGTTTGTCTACTCCAACTAAACCTCCCGCAAAAAAATAGCAACACTTGCCTCTCGGAGGCAGCGTACCGGCATAAAGTAACGAGGAAGAAGTGCAAGAAAACAAATCAAGCTGCCATAATTCAGTGACAGCGGCAGTGTCTAATGTACAAACCACATCGCAAGCCCTGACCGAAGTCGAAAACAAGCGACATTTCTAAGCAGAGTCCCAGTCCACTGCATCACACCTTTTTGTTCGGACGCGCTCGTTTCACCGCCCAACCTTTATCCGCCCTGCTATATAAGTCCTATTGAGCCGCTATGAACAAAATCTTTATTTACGCACGCTCGTGCGTAAATAAGATGACGTGAGCATGTTTTTTACCTGGCTGCAAAGTACAGTTGTCGTCTTAAGCTGCAGTGCAGTTTTCCTTCTCTTTAAAATATGGAAGAAACCAGCGAAGAACTACCCAATTTTTATATCGGCATTGACCTTTTAGGTCCTGATCCAACAAGCAGCAAAAATAAAGCCGAATTAATAAAAAACTCGCAAGCTGCGCGTTTCGCATATTTGTCGGAAAGACCAGCTGCAGCAAATTTTGGCCGAAAGACATTTACTGGGAACAGAACAGACACCAACTCGTCATCAACAACATTTAAGGGTAAAATTACGTTTTTATTGTTGTTTTTAAATTTTGTTATGCACTTTTGTTATCTCCGGACAATCCGACTGAAGCAGGAAAATTTCTCTCGCAATAACAAGACAATTTACACAAGAAGACATAAATTTATTACTCACAAAAACAACTGCTGCCAGGTCTTCTCAAGAAGCCGTAATGACCAGCCAATGTTCGCAAATGAATATAAGTTTAAAGAAGGATGACAGTCGTCTTCGCTAAAAACATGTTTTCTGGATTTCGCCGAGCAAAACGTAAACATCTTTTCCGCAAATCCAAACCACACTCCACGACTTCTTACGAACATGTTAGTATTTTAACTTTAGGTGAACTTTAAGACTCTTTTACCTGTGTTTCTGTTTAGTTTCCGTTAACGAATAAAGAAGCAAATTTTCTTTCTTAGTTTTACAGAAAGAATATTTTCATTCAAACTGGACGATTGTGGCGTGTTCGTAATCAGCCAATAGAACCGTTTGTTATTGTGTAGCGCGTTACGAGAATTTTGCAGTTAATCAAAAAGCAAGCATTTTTGTCAGCTATGTTATAAAAGAATTTGCTCATGCTTTTAGCTTTGCGTATATCGAGTTATGGATGCACTTGGGAAGTTTGGAGAGCACTCAACGCGCTAGAGTTGCACTCGGCTATCGCCTCGTGCAACAGGCTAACGCATCTTTCGTGCTCTCCAAACTTCCCGCGTACATCCATAACTCGATATGCGCACGCTAGGCATGAACAAATTCTTAAATTATTTAAAGTCCAACTTTTCTTGGTTACATTTACCGAGGTAAAGCTGCTTCGTGTAAGGAACAGTCACACACACAAGAAAGAGCCGTCCCTTTGTTAGAGTTGTCACCCTCCGTACAATGACACGACAAAATGGTCAAACAATGTTTATTTCTTGCGCAGGCTCCGATCAAAAACATTTCAAAATGATAATTATCTCGTGTTTACTATCTAAAACTAGCAAAAGAGTAACATCTTAGCTATTCAAAGGGATTCAAATGTTTTCAGATCAGTATCACTCTACTAAGGCTGACCGCAAGTTAGTTCCAGTGCACTATGTATCATTATGTTGACCGGTGGATATACTGGCCCTGACTTTAACATACGTTTTGTAAGGTTAAGCTAAGCACTAAGCGGTTTACAAGGAGACGGAATAACAATTCTGACTTTCCCTTCGCGGCCATAAATAAAATCAGACCACTTGTAGACGTTCCCCTCCCCTGACAGGCACGATTTTGACATCTGCTCAATTTGTGCAATAGACAGCACGTGATCCCACACGTTGACGTTTGTCATCATTCCCACAAAGCTCTGTGTTCCTACAAAGCCACCTCTTAGAAAATCTTGCTCTTGACCAAGGGTTATGGATCCTCCTGATTTGATAACATGACCAGTTTTTAAACCAGTTCCCTGAGATGCAACGACTCCATCTTTATAGAATCTCCACGAACCGTCTTTGTTCTCCCATGATTGACAGATATGGTGCTATTTACCATCATTTGCTGATTGTGAAGTTTCACTGCAATGAAAATCTGACTGTTATAACGTGGAAAAAATGCTAAGCGAAACTAAGCAAACAATATAATTACGCTCATAATAAACGTTTGGAGAATAATGTCCAGATGGATATGTTCCATTTATTTTACAGAGACTATGGCTACAGCGGCCCGGTGGCGGGGGGAGGAGGGGGGGGGGGGGGTGGTACTCTGGATTTCAAGTGACGGGGAAGGAAAGGGGAAAAAATGAAAAGCGAAAAGAATCCCTAGGGCTTCCACCTGAACCCAACCAAATCGCTTTACCAAAAACTAACCCCCAAAAATCCTATGATAAATTTCTAGCCTCCCACTAAGGCGTTTTTAGGGAGCAGCTCGTATTTCGTCCCCCTTGCCGGGAGGGAGGAAATACGAGCTCCCCTAAAAACGCATGCGTGGAAGACTTCTGAATTTCCGAACCTTAAAAATTTCCTGAAAGGATTGGATATAACACAAAAAATAAAAACATTAGAAACTGAATGTTTCTGTTTGTTTATTTATCATTCTATCTGAAGTTATCTTTCCATATCTGGTAGTCATTTTAACAGCACTCGAGACACCCAAGAACATCTTGGCTTTTTCATCACGAATCTTCAGATTGTTTGGAATACCCCCCAAAAATCCCCAGTTAAATCAAGCCGCCCGAAAAAAAATACTTGCCACATTTTCCTAGCAAAAATTTCAAACCCACCACAATCCTTTGATAATCCCCGTCAGGCTTGAAATCCCGAGTACCCCCGTGAGATCTGCGCTTTTCATTTTTTTCTGGTACAAGATACAACTGTTTGGGTGCCACTGTGAAAAGCTTTCTCAAACAGAGAAAAGCGCTCTGGGGACGAGATTGCTTTCTCAAAGAGATTTTACCTCCTTTGACGTGCCTATTGTTTGACAGATAATGAGATTTCTCCTTGAGCGCAGTATTATTATTAATAATTACTGAAGACCACTGTTAATATTGTTCATCAAACAGTTGTTTCATAATTATTTAATAAATAAAGCGACATTAAAAATATATCAAACTAGCGTGCAATGCAAGCAACTGAAAGCTGCCTGTGTATGTTCTTTATTTCGTGGCCGCCATTTTGGATTTTTCATTTTTTCACTGACAAAGATTGAGTAGACTAGAATGGCACAATTGAGGTGGGGTTGAACCCCTCGACTTTTTAAAATTAAAGATGGCCGCTGTATCGCAAGTGAAAAGATTCGCGCGCTGAGAAAAACATATGAGAGAATGGGTACAGGCTTTGGGCGCAGTGGTTTCTGGGATTGTTGGGTGGACGAGCTTTAGTTATGATTGGTCGATGATATTCAAGACAAATATTAACCAATCATAACGCTTGTCCTATCAAAAAGATCCCAGAAGTCGTCGCGAGGAAAGCTTCTATCCGTTCCGATCCCTTTACGGTTTAAGCTGTCACACCCGGTGCTTTTTTAAAAACTAATTCATTCTTTTTAAAAATTTTACAAGATCATCACATCTTATCAACAGACAAAGTGTTACACTCACCGGACAGTTCCATGAACGTGGATATGAAAATTTTTATAGTTAAAGATAAGAATTTCGTTGTCCATTCCAGAAACAGCGTAACTAAAGGCTGTTCCACGGGTGGTACTGTCACTTGATTTCATCCAAAAGCAAACCGTCCACTGTGTCAAACTTGGCATCCCCCAGATGTTGACATAGTTGTTGACCCCAGCGGTTGGAAATTCAAGAGCGTAATCTGTAATAGAGAAAAGTTGAAGGAGCTAAGTCACGATTTTCCGTTATTATTCTAAAACCTTAAAAGCACATCGGAATTAGAGCAAACCTTGAAACAGTGGCTGTGCTTTATGTAAACCTAGTCTGATACTATGTTAGACTGCGAATACAGCCGTTTCTATTAGCTCCTCGCCGCCAGGGACGTTTCCTCCTGGCGATGCGTCGTCACTTAGCGGCGAGGAGCTACGAGGGTACTATATCGAATCCCTGGTGTTCAGTCAAAAAATGACCAAAAACAATAGTAAAGTTCCAGGTATGACAGAGGATGAGTGAGAAAACTTTGTCATAATTTTAATTTAGTTTTGACTCAAAACCGTAAACGCTGCATCGCATTTTAAAATGAAAAAAAACAACCTGAATACGATCAACAAGGAGTGTATTACATGTAAGTATTGGGGCTACAATTCCGAAGTCCCCAGTATGTTTTATGCTTTTATGTTGTATGCTAAAACATACACTCTACAAGTCTCATCTCGGTGTACATCCAACGCTTTTCACCTCTCCTTCGGGGGATTGTTGTACATTGTACTGTTGTCCTGCTTGCATTTAAGGGGACTAGTCTAGCTCAGAATTTCGTTAAACCTTTTAATGGATCTTTATTTTATCACAAAAAAGTGATTTTAATCGCTTAAAAGTGCCATTGAAAACCTTCAAATTGCTTTTCTAGCGTCCCCTTACTTTTTGGGTAAGTCAATAAATTTTTATCGTAGAATGTTCAAATACTAAAATGGCAGGGTAGACCTAGTTGTCAAGGGCGAGGTTGTTTCTTCTCCTGTACCAACTAATCAGGCTAGTGCACTTAAGATAAGTACAGTCGCGTCTAACCTCACCTTACGGACACCACTATAATACGGACACCTCTCTACTACGGACAGTTCGTTTGGTACTAGAAATGCCAAAAATCATACATTCCCTACCTCTATAATACGGACACCTCTGTAAAGCGGACACTTGGTTCTGACCTTTTGGTTTCCGTATTAAAGAGGTTTGACTGTAATCAGTATTAATAATAATCATGAATAACGGAAGTTGAACATGTGAGAGGGGAGACACCGTCGAAGCCAAAAATGAGACCAATCACAATGCAAAGATACATAGCCCGCATGTTTCTATCTTTGTCCTGCAGCGGTCACTGCAAATGAAAAAAATAGTGCGTTAAAGGTAAAAAAATTCCTTATTTACGTCGGCAACTCGTAACCGGTACACATTATACTTTGAACTGAGACCAACGGTGCACTCATTTTAATCCCCTCTCCGGCTATCACTGCTTCGTGTTATGGGTATTTAAAGCTACTTAAAGCCAAAAAGAAAGGAAAGAACTCGAAGCAATGATTTGACGTCTCATCTGGGAATTGAACTTAGAACAACCCTCACAGAAGTTCCGGCACTAACCTACCATGCCAATCCTTTCTCCTTTCAGTTAGTTGTTAATTATACTGAATCAGAAATAATTGCATCAAGATGTGGTTTCAAAGGCTGATTTACTATAAAATTAGTTTCTAGCTATCAAAAACAAAACTCGCAAAGAACAACAACTTACCTTAATTACAAGACGTGATTGCTAGCACTTCTCGTCCCTGCGGAGAGCTGCACGACCAACTGTCCTTTTGTAGCATCAATTCCGTACTTTTATTCCATAGAAAGCGGAACTTTTCTTCAGTAGGCGTGGTCAAAGAAGGTCTATGAGGTCAATAAGATAAGCGGATCTGACTCAGAGCAGGCTGGCGGCAGTAAGTTTGTTTATCAGTCATCACCAAAAACCAACGAGTATTTTAGAGGCAGATCTAGAAGTGATCTGATTAAGCACTTATATTATCCTAAACCTAGAGAAAGAGAGGTTTCCAGCCCTGGTTGATGATCATGTTGAACCGCGTACTTCACATTTCCTGTTTCCCCTGCCTTTCCCACATCTTAGCGCCTGGAACAGGTCCCACATCCCCTTGACATTCAGTATAGGCGTGATTCAATAATCCCCTCTTTATTAATAGAGAAATTGAAGTTTATGCGTAGGATAATTTATTTAAAATTGTACAATTCAATGTCAACGGGAAATCATGAGTACAGTTTGATTTATTCATGACAATTGCCTCTCAGATGCGAATCAGACAATCAATCAATCAATCAAAAACTTTATTTCACTTCAAGTTTCAAAAGATAGCATAAACTTATAGTGCTAACATCTCCGAAGGAAAAGCAAAACAAATAGAAAATAAATGAAAATGGTAATTAGAATAAAGTAATAGTATATATTATGTGCAAATTTAAGATAACGTAGACAACAAAAATATTATATACATTGTGACTACTGGTGACTAGTGTTAATTAAAACTAATTTAAGACGACACGCGCGTCCAGTTCTAATACTTCTTTCATTAAACAAAAATAAGTGAAAACGGAACAACTTTGAAAAAGGCTGATGACGATACATTGAGTTCTGCAAAGCTAATGGTACATACTTCGTGAAATAATAGCGAAACAACTGTCTACGGCTACAGCCCAGCTCAGATGTTTTGAGTCGTGTTGATGTCCGGTGCAAAGTTAATTTTCACGTAGTACGATCAATTTTACAGATCTCAATGTGTACTTTGTATATTTTTGCTGACGAGGCCCTCTGTAGATCTCGCTACGTTCTGCTGCATATTTGTTTGCGGTACTTTGCAGTTTATGTCAATTTATGTCTGTTAATGATACCGAGTATGAAACAACATCAGGCGCAAGACACTCCCGCTGTTAACAAAAATCATGATTTTTTATAAAGGTAATTAAACTCAACTCAAGAACTCTTGGTGAACTGCAATTTGGTATGAATTCATACACGTGATTTTTAAAATAGGACGAGCATGCAGGCAGTGCGAGTTGAAATTCCAAGTATCATTTCGGACAAAAATTGCACGATACTAAGTGCCATTACCACCTTATTACAGCTATTTTGAAATTTCAAAAATCAGTCAGTAACAATATTCTGTTGATCCGGTAGCTGGTTTGTTGATGATTGTTAAAAAAAGTTGAATCGGAAAAGCTCAGTTTCATCCTATTTTGTATGCGAAACAATGGTACTATTTAGAACAGAAATTATGCAATTTAAAACATGAATGTGATTTAGAGCAAAAAAAAAAAAAAATACTGTGGTTTACTAAATAAAACACACCGCTGAGAGCCAATTAGATTGCAATGGTCCACAGTAATTTCAAAATGGATGTACAAGCGATCTTTGGTCATCTATCCGCATACATTATATTTCGACTCACTAGAGAGCAAGCACAAATATGCCGGGTTTTATGCCATGGAAAAACCTGTTAAATATAGCACGGAAAATGTTCTTTTTAACAGGAAGTACCTGAGAGCAACAAACGAACATATGTATATAAATTCCGCAACTTAAGTTGTTTTGTTTCCAGATCATGTTATTTTTCGCAGTGACATGACATGACGTTAGATTTAATAACTGGTGATAATCTTGCGACTGTTAATTTTTAGTGATCTCTCACAAAATTCTGCATTTAAGTTGCTGACGTGCTTCTTTTATGGTAGTCTATCAGCACACATCAGATAGCAGGCAGAAAAATGTTGGGTTTTATGACAACAAAGTCTGTCGCGAACATGATCTGAAAATGTTCCTTGTGGTGTATGAGTGCCCCTAGCTTTAAGTTTGTCCTTACAAGCAGCAAACAGTTTTAAAAAGAGTTGCGCTTAACAGGTGACTTCATAAGCAAACAATTTATAAAACTTAGAATCTCAGATGTTTATTGAAAGATTATTCTACTCGTAGCTGTAGTCGCGGGCCAGGGTGGGGGGAGGGGAGGAGGGTACTCCTAGGAATTTGTGGTAGGGTGTGCCGACCCGCTCTCCAAATCCTTACCCTCTTTCAGACAAAAATTAAAGACGTCATTTTTCACACCCGTTTTCAGACTTGGCCTCTAATATCCATAACCCTTTTTAGACCTGCCTTATGTTTAGATAGACAGAAATTAGTCACCATTACTTAGCTTAGAACGCCAACAAAAAGATTTAGTAAACGTTTTCGTGAATTTGCAATTTAAGTACTCTTTCTTTCTTATTTGTTGCCCGTAGTTCCCTCGAAAACCATACCCGATTCCAGATCAACATGGGTCAAGTCTATACCCGTTTTTAGACCGAAAAGGGGCAAACATTATACCCCATGGAGCGGCACAGACCAATATGGTATAAGGGCGGTCACAGGGTGTCAAAGTTACCGGAAATACTACTCGAATTAGCGCCCCCTTTAACCAGCCCTGGTGGTTACGTTAATGGGCAGCTTTGGCCTTGTACGTTTCCAGATTTCGAGAAAAGGCGTGACTTAATAATATCCTCCTAGGAGATAATTGATTTAAAAATGCCCTTTTATTAATTGCAGTCGACTCCCGATAACTCGAATCCTCGCTAACTCAAACCTCTCGCTGACTAGAACCAAAATCGATTTCCCCTGGATTTCCTTCATACAATCACTGTAATTTTACCCTCGGTAACTCGAACCCTCGATAACTCGAACCTTCCGCTAACTCGAAGTAATTTTTATTTCCCTTCAGATCATTTCTAAATAATTTTACCCTCGACAACTCGAATCATGTTCTAAGCACGTGATAAGTCGACAAAAAGCAGTGAGCTACAGTTGAATTTATTTCAAAACAACTGTGGTCAACTGTGTATTCTTTGTCCTTAGGTTTTTGTCAGTCCAATTAAATACAATGTTTAGCTGTGTACCAATTAATCAATTCCTTTAATCCCCTTTTCACTGAAAGAGCAATATACATCTTGTTGCCCTTGAATTCAAGTGCGCATGATACTTGCATTTCTCCCAATCCCTTTTCCTTATTTCTAGTCGTTTACTTCGATCTCCCCATAACTCGAACTTCTTTCGATTTCCCTTGAAGTTTCGAGTTATCGGGAGTCTACTGTACCTGCAGGGGCGTAGCTAGGGGGAGGTCCTGGGGTGCCCGTGACCCCCCCTTGGTAGGCCTTCTTTTGAGCAAACAACCTACAATATTCAGGTGGCGAAAAGGCCATGACAATAACTTGGCCGTAAAAGCTATTGTTGAAAAGCACTCTTTTTTAAAATGTGTTTTTTTGTAAAGTATTTTCGTCAACGGCTCTTGTCATTAGTTAATATGGGCCTTCATGCCGCGATAATACGACTGAGCCCGCTGATACACGAGAGAGAGCAGCGGTATAAACCATATATAGTCTGGTGAGTAGCCTTTGTGAACCCCCCTTTGAAAAATCCTGGCTACGCCCCTGACCTGAATTAAATTATTCAATTCAAGGTCAACAAGAAATGACCAGCACAGTTTGATACAGCCATGATAATCGGCACTCTATTTTTCAAGCAAAACAGACGAAACGCGAGGTCAGTTCCAAGCTTCATAAACAAATGCCGGAAGAACTGTGAAAAGTCTGAGCATGATACCGAGTATGATACAATATCAGCCGCGGGACACGCTTTACAGTAGAAATAAATCATGAGTATTTTATCGAAAATTCCGCATTTTTCTTCGCTACCAACGTGCTCTCAGCCTTTGGTCATCTATCACAGCAAAGCAGTCACGTCCATTAAGCGGAGCGGTCACTCTGTAGACCTGTCTCAAAAACAGTCAATCTTGAATTAATCATGTTTGTATTTCACCTCCATCAATCGGTCACCTATGTACACAACAATGCCGTGTTTTGCCGGAAAAGAAGGTAAACGAAGCAAGTCCACTTTCTCGAAAAATGTCATAAAAGGTATATTCAGTAAACGGACAAAAAGCTGTCATGGGCATATCTAACTGTAATCAGGCTCAGCAGTGGAGGAAAAGGCGAGAAGATTGGTGAGGAGGCTCGCAGAATTTTTCCTGTTTTACCCCGTTTTTTTTTTTTTTTTTTGCCTTTTGCCTTTTTCCCCCAATGCGGAGCTTGGTCCAAAGCTACTAAGCCTCAACAAGCCTGCGGACACCGTGAGACGTATTTTCAGTTGTCACTTCTCTAAAGATAAATGTCATCTTCAGTCTAAAATTCGAAATAATGAAATCTCTCCTTGCCCTCCTCCACCCCTTTTCCAACTCTTTGATCGGGCGCTTATTTGAGCATTTACGGTAAGGAGCAGATAATCGTGACGGAAGTTTAACCCAATCTTGAAGGATGGTTAAATATGTCACCAGTAGGTTGGGAAAAATCTTTACTTCTTTTTTGAAACAGAAAAAAACAACAACATAAAAATGTACAGTTGCACAGGTCACGGCCTTTATCACATATAGACAATCCTGGAGAATGGTAAGCCTGTGACAAGAAATAGACTGAGCCCACGATGACATACTGTCAGCAAAACGCAATCGTGAAGAGGTGCGTATTCCGTATACGGTACATTGAATATTACACTCCGTGGATTGCTTGCCGACCACAATCTTCTCAAGAATCATTGATCTTTGAACATCAAAGCTCAAATACACATCTGTGTGAGAAATCGCAATGGAGAGGAAATTTTTTGTGGGAGGTAACTGGAAGATGAATGGCAGTAAAGCAAGTATAGATGGAATTTTAAAGACTTTGGCGGAAGGAGACCTGAATTCTTCTACAGGTTGGTACTTCGACTTCCTAGCAATGACTGTACACAGCTTTTTTGCTAAGAAAGCGCTTTGATATCAATAGTCTTTTACGAAGTCCATTTTTATTGTTAGCTCGAGTTATATATAGCCGCTACTAACAGGTAGCCCATAGACCAGTTGCTCGTTGCATTTATATTTAGCTTGTAAATTTGTCAACCAGTTGAGAGTAAAAATATTGGTCACTTGCACAATGTGATATAATTGTCTGGAATTAAAGAGTGCTAAGGTGTAATCGGACGGTGCCTGTAAACCGCTGAAATCTATGATGTTTGCATGTTACATATACGTACAAACATTGACACTCACCCCGTCTCCTCTCCTAAGAACATGTGTGATGATAAACTGAAGGTTCTTAATCAGACGTCGAACTTTTCATCAGCCTGAACCTAATACACTGAATTAAGCATATGAAAAGTTCAGCGTCTGAATTAATTAGGAATGCCTGTTTCAATCTGGAACAGCTCAACCGTTCTTCCTGCCCATCCCAGGCGGGAATTTCGACTTTGGATCGACTTTGGAATGGCTTTTGATTCAGAAGCCGAACTTTTCATGTACCCAACGCAAGTTGCATTAATTATTATAACATATTTTCTAAGCAGTTCAACCGAAATGAATATTTTTCTCCTTTTGAATTAAGTTCGGCTGAAATTAAGATTGGTGTCTGAATCAATTCAGCCAGTCTAAATTATTTGGGTCGGCCTTACATGTAATTCGAATTCGTTTCGTCTCATGAAAAGTTCGGCATCTGAACCGGACCTAATGGGCCAGTCATGAATCAGACAGAGGTGGGGTGGACTCTGGTACAAATGATGGAAGGACCTTTATTTTTCATTGAAGTTTAGAATGTAGGGTCAAGTAATTTTGTTGTAAGTTGTAATGCACATTCATCATCATCCACTCGGGGTAGGACTGCCAACCAGGGTGGGTGTCAAATGAGGAAAGCAAAGTTGAGGATTTCTTCTAAGGGTGGAGGAATTCAAGAAGATTAAGATCACTTGTTCAAGTGCTTCTTAATGAAAAATTCCCCTGAAATTTTAACTGGGATTATAATATTTTATTGACGGGACTTTTTATGACATTACTGTTGTAACCTATGTAGCTGGCATAATTTGTCCTGCACAGCCATGAAAGCACCTGTTGAACAAATTTCATTTGAGAAAAATGGGGAAAATCCTCTATTGCTCCCCTACGGAAAAACATTTGCGCACCAGCTATATGCTGGCTATGGCTGGCTAAAATTTTTACGCGTGCAAGTTAGCGTAGAGAAGTAATGTGATATGTTTACTCAAAAATAAATCAGTGCAAAAAAGAATCCCAAGGCAGATTCACGTGGGACAGGGAAGGACTAAATTTATGTCTGTGAACTGCCAAACTCTACATACCAAAATGTACTATGCTTGGCATGTTTTCTTTTGAATGTTTCTGGGATTTGTTACGTTAAAATACTAGATTTCATGAAGGACCCAATATTTTTTGGGTAATTACATTTTTATCCACTTACTGTTCACAGAGGTTGTAGTCGCACCACCTTCTATCTATCTTGATTATGTGCGAGCATCAGTTAAACCAGGAGTAGGTGTGTCTGCTCAGAATTGCTACAAGGTAGCAAAGGGTGCATTCACAGGAGAAATCAGGTAGGAATCACGTATTTTTTTATCTTAAAACATTTAATGGGCTAATCTATGTCTTGGTTTAAGCTCCACATTTTTGGATCAAAGTTGCTGATATAAAAACTAAATATCGTCAGTCATATTTATTTACACATGTATTCCAGACAAAGACAAAAATATCAAGAGATTTCTCAAAGTTACAGCAAAGCTTGTTCAGTTTTTGGCAAAACTTTGATGCTACCAGGGTTGAACTTCAGGTTTTTGAGGGTTGTAAGAACTTTTGCTGATGCAGTTTTTCTGTTACATGTGCAGGGTTGTCATTAAGAGCTGGGCACCACGATTTCCCCCTGCTATTATGAGTGTGGCCCCTGGCTACTTTCATTGGAAAATAGAAGAAAAATAGAACCAAAAGAAATCCCTAGCTGTCTGATTCCCCGCCTACTTGTTGTATTTACCCGACAACTTGAAATCTTAGTGACAACCCTGCACATGCATTTATTTTTTGGTACAGGTTGTGTTTTTTTAATTTGGTAAATTCTGATGGAGTACTTTATTTTTTTGTCTGTGTGGTTTTAATTCTTTATGTCTTTTAGAGCAGTTATGCTCCTTTCTATTGAAAGGCAAAGACATGCACTTGCATGTGCAATGCATGGTTAGGTTGAGTAAAAGAGTACATTGTATAAAAAAAAACCGAAAACTATTGGTAGAGTAGGTAGGTTGGTAATACTTTATTTAAAAATTCATATGATAGTAGAAACAAGCTACAATCTTGGACAAAACTGTTGAGAAAATTCTATACTTGGACAGCATTTTTCTAAACATCATAGCTGTACCGGTTCTTCCCTCTCCCCTTCCCCTGAAAGCAATGTTGTTGTGTATTCAAAAGAAAGCCTGATCCCTGGGCGTTTGTGGGAAGCAACATTGAATTGGGGGAAGGGGTTTTCTTTCCGCAAAGGCGTCATTTTGGAAATAGTTTTGTTGCGTAGGAAAGTGGACATGATGGGGGAAACTTTCTCAAGTAGTTTTGTCCGGGATTGTAGCCCCAACAACACTTGGCTGGTTTCCATGGAGGGCGTGTTAGATGTAAGTTTTTGACCCTGCTGAAGAAAACCTATATACGTACATGTATTTCTTGGGAGGTCCATAAGGGTTAAAGTCACATGTTGTTGAAAAGTACAACAATGTAAAAGAGGAAATTACTTATAGGCAACAAAATCACTGTTTTGTGCCAATCAAATATGTACCAGTACATTAACATAATTCCCTTGAAAAGGACATACCATCCAGATCTCTTTCAAACTTTGCCAAATTGACAGCTGTTAATAGGGCAGTTAAAATCTGCTCAGTGAAAGAAGGACTCACTGTGCCTTTTTTCACCCTACACCCCCATTATTCTAAGTGTTTCTGCCTAAGTTGGACAAGAAATGTTTGAAACTGGAGCAACTCTCAAAGATTATTATCGTATAACCAAAACTATGAATATTTCTAAAACCTACAGCCCATTTGGTCTGGACTACATGTATATTTTTTTTAGTAAAGTGACTTCAAATTGCCAGATCTTGGAAGTACATACACACAGTGTACTTGTATGTAATGTAAAAACAAAACGGACCATTTTACTTTTATCTTATACTTACATGGTCTCTGTGGCTCCAAATGCAGAGTTTTATTTCATACTTCAATTCACATTTTCTTGTCCTTAAAGTATGTTTTCTGTGTAACCATTATAAGTAAGAAACATCCCATTTCATTCATTGTTGTTCTCGTTTCATTGCAAAAAGACAACAAAGGCACAATTTCAGCTTTAAGTGGTCATTAATTTTACTGCAAGGAACTGGGGCAAGTTTCAAGACCAACTCCTTTTAAGTTGGGGAGATTAAAACTATTATTTTGGACTATAAAAGGGGCCTTTGTTACATGTGCCTCTTTTTCAGGCAACTGGTGATGTGTATATTTGCAAAGCAAGGGAATAACCTTAATTCTTAAAATGTGTAATGCAATATGCAAATGTGTGTGTCAAGTAGCCTATTGTTTCCTTCCAGTGAATTATTGGCGCCAAAGATTCCTTTTTTGGAATATATTGTTAGTTTCCTGTAATCTATTGGTCAATTTTATCCAAGTGGCCTAGGTTACAAAATTCACACTGGATGGAGTCTGCTCATGTACAGTAGATGTCTATTGAAATAAGATCAAATAAATTTACAAGTATGCTGTTTGGGCAAATATTAACTTACAGCTGTACATGTGTATCATTTATAATGTAAATGTGTCTTTGCCTCTAGTCCTGCCATGATTAAAGACATTGGATGTGAATGGGTTATTTTGGGGCATTCTGAAAGAAGAAACATTTTCAAAGAAACTGATGAGGTAAGTGACATCAACCAGTCAAAAAGGGATGAAAATATTATCATTATACAGGGGTGTGTGGAAAAAGATCCTTAATGACTCCTGATCTGATATAGAATTCTTCCTATGTTCCACAATAAATATATATAAATCAAATTAGAAGGAGAATTTATAGCAGCCTATCAGAAGTCACCTATGGCTATCTATTTTAGGGCTAATTATATTTTCTGTCTTGAAATGTCAGTCTTTGCCAACACTGAAGTCATGCCAGGCAAGACATGCTAGGTTATAAAATTTATGCAAAAATTGCTCAGGTTATAGCCAAATAAATATGGCATCACTGAATAGCCTCAATAAACCTTGTAATTCAAGATAAAAAATAAAAATACAGTTTAAAATGGTTTTAAGCTACATTTATTCTTAATTTCTTTTGTCTGTTAGCCCTCAGTCATTCATGTTTATTAGCAGTGTCATCAATTTTCTTTGTCTCTTTACCCTAGTTATTCATGAGGTCAATGAAACTGAGAATCAAGTTGTTTTGGAACCATTTTAACCTAAACAACCACCCCCAAGTCTGATGAAATTATAAATAGATATTAAATACAACTAAGAAATGCTCGGGGAAAAAAATCTAAACCCCCAGTGGGTTTCGAACCCACGACCTTCCCGGTACCTGAATTTTAGTTTGGACAGTGATGTCTACCTCCCAGCTACATGTAGCTACATGTACTAAAATGAAAATATCCCTGCTTTATGAGTCTTTATTGGTAAATTTATGAAAGGTTAAAAAAAGAGGTTAAAGATTTGTTTATAGTGAAAATATCCCTTAGCTTATCCAGCTACAATGTGCAGTGTAGTTCACAGGCACCCCACTAAAATAACTAGAGACAAAATAACCGAAAATAGGACTGAACATATCAGGATTAAACACCCCAACCGAAAGGAGGCGACCAGTTGGCTTATTTACAAGCATGGCCCAGAATTTGAACTTGGAAGGATCAAGAACGAATCCAGCAAGTGAACAGAGCAGGACTCGAACCCGGAATGCGGGTTTGATGTACTGACCATTAGGCTACAGTGCCCCTAGTTATTAGATCAGTGCTGCTGATTTAATACCCTTTTTTGTACCATTTTTCTCAGCTTATAGGAGAGAAGGTAGCACATGCATTATCTGAAGGTTTAAAGGTGATTGCTTGCATTGGAGAACTGTTGTCTGAGAGAGAAGCTGGCAAAACTACAGAGGTGGTGTCACGACAGATCAAAGCAATAGCTGGTATGTACTATTTTTGTTTGCTGAAAATAACGTCTGCAGTGTAATGTAGATTTGTGAAAAAGGAGAGATTCTATGGACAGGCAGGTTACCCCACCAAAGAGGGTTACCTCACCTTCCTGGTGTCCCTTATCTCCATGTAAACAGGCCTAAGTTTCTGGACTGAGAAATGTGTATTAGTAGGAGAACATTTCCCTATCTGATCGAAAAAAAAAAAATCAACAACAACGAAGACAACAACAAAAACAGAAAAAGAATACAGTGAAACCTGTATTAAGCGGACACCCTCTATTAAGCGGACAGTAGCTGAAGTCCCCAAATTTATTTCCCTTATTTACTTTAAATAAAAACCTTTATTAAGCGGACACCTCTATTAAGCGGACGCGGACACCTAAAAAGTACCTGAAAGGTTTATTTCTATTATTTCCAACCTGTATTCAACGGGCACTTGTAATTAAATTCCACTACCCAACATGGCAGACACCGGAAATGCGAAAGACTGCCACCCACAAATTTTCATTTTTTACCTTTAAAAAAGTGACTTGCCGAACTTATTTGAGTAGTTTCACAGTGCAGTTATGTTTTCTATTTCGTTTTGTTTGTATAGAGCTTGTTTCACTCATCTGATTTCTTCAGATTTGAGTTGCAATCTATGTTTATGGTACTGGTTCACTAAAATAAAGAAATTAATGCAAACGTATATCGTCATAGTCTCTGGGAGTATTCTAAACGTTTCCACTGTTCATTTGAATGGCATTTGACACCTCATATGACGTTACCTATTGAAACCTGTATTAGGCGGACACCCTGTATTAAGCGGACACTACAGCATTCCCCGAGGGTGTCCGCTTAATACAGGTTTCACTGTAGAAAAATTAAGACACTCCTTCACACATCCTCCCATTTCAAAGATGGAAAAAATGTTGCGCTTTGCACAATGTGGCCTTTGCCTAGCTTTTTGTTTGTTTTCTGTTCAAGTTTGTAACTCTACATGTACATGACTTGTATGCCCTTAAGTTACCAGTTGTCATATATACAGTCTATCTGTTGCTATGTTAATAAGAGACTTACATGTATTCCTGAAGTTGCATGTTGTCGTCTTTGTGACTCATTTACTTCTTCTTATGTGCGTTACTTACAGACAATGTTTCTGATTGGAGTAAAGTGGTGATAGCTTATGAACCAGTGTGGGCAATTGGTACAGGCGTCACTGCCACACCCCAACAGGTAAGAGCCACGAGTATCACATATCGGATTGGTTCTGTGTCACACTTTGGTGCACTGTGAACAAGTTCGAGGGCTGAAGCGGAAGTGAATAAGTAGGAGACAGGCCAGGAACCCACTGAGACGGAAATAAAATAATATTCAGGGGCCCAGTTCGTCAGAGATGGTCAAGTTTAACCCAGGATTAAGCCAAATTTTAAGCACGGTTTTCTTGTCTAAGAACATGTAACTCAACCTTACAAAAATATTAATGCCCTTGAGCCTTTGCTCTGAGAGACAATAATGATAACACAAAATGTTACACTAAGCAATGCATAGGAAGGTAATACAAAAAGTGGAACAAAATGTTAATCCTAGATTAACGCTAATCGGCCTTTCAGGAACCGGGGTCAGGAGTGAGAATTGGGATTTGGTTCACCAAACCCTTTCGGCCAATTGCAACCGCTCCGGCACAGAGCTCGATGTGCATGAACGATTTGTTCCAGTCATGTGCCGTTGCTATTCACGAACAAAAAACAAAAGAAAGTGAGATTTGTGGGAAGTTTCTTGATGTTGGGGTTAGGTGCAATCGCCAAGTGAAGTAACACCAGTACACAACATTGAAAAGACGCTGGACGTGTCTTCAATAATTTATGCCAAAAATTTTCGCTTCAATACAACATTGAAAAGACGCTGGACGTGTCTTCAATGATTTATGCCAAAAATTGTCGCTTCAATGATTCTGGCGCTACGCGATTCTCGTCGCACAGGAAACGAGACGCGACTGGTTACTCACTTTTGAGCGGTACTGTAAGCCACAACACAGTTCGCTACTCTGAGGTTGCGCGGGAGACCGGGTCGAGATGGTTGTCAAGTGCATTGTGGGACTGTTTTGGGGACGAATTTTCAACATGGCGACAAATTCGTCACCCAAAACAGTCCCACAATGCACTTTGACAACCATCTCAACCCGGTCACCCGTATCTTTCTTTCCTGTGGTTGTCATTTCCTTTATTGATTACAGGCTCAAGAGGTACATCATCAGCTTAGAGGTTGGCTCAAAGAAAATGTGTCAGCGGCTATCGCTAGTTCAACGAGAATTATCTATGGTGGTAAGTGAGCCAGTACGCGACATCTCTGGTTTCCCCGCAACAATAGAGAGCTTTAGATTCTAAGACGAGGACGACTACGACTACGAGATTTCATTTTCTCAATACTGAGTAGAGACCTTTAGATTCTGAGACGAGTACGAGTACGACTACGAGTAGGAGATTTTCTCAATACTAAGTAGGGCTCGCGCGTGAACCAGCGTCAGTTTGGCGGGAAAACATGACTGCCGTCGTCATTCTTCTACGAGTTTTTGCGAGAATGTCGGTAACGGAAACAAATTATAAAGTGTTAGAGGTTTTTTATCATTTTTGCGGCCGGGAGGTGGCTTAAGGTCTTTCAGTAAGGATAACAGGGCTATTTTTAGTGAAAAAGAAGTGCAATGAAGCTTTTCGGGTGTCTATAATTTCAGAATACGCGAAAAAACTTCAAGTCAAATCTTGTTCTCAGCTCGTAGTCGTTCTCGTCCTAGAATCTAAAGGTCTCTAGTATTGCTCACTCGTGAACCAGCGTCATTTTGGCGGGAAAACGTGATACCCGTCATCATTCAACCACGAGTTTTAGCGAGATTAGAGAGCATTAGATTCGAGGACGAGGACGACATTTCATTTTAAGCTTTCTCGCCTGTTCTCTCAAAAGACACCCCGGAAAGCGTCATTGCCCGGGGGGGGGGGGGGTACTTTAGGAATTACTGGGTGGGGATGTGCCGCTGCAACCCTGGAACTCTTGACCTGTACCAGAGCTAGTTCAGCTGAATTTTGCTACCCTATACTGGAGTAAACTCCCCAAATCCCCCCTATCCTAGAGTAGCTGTTTTCCAGAAACTACTGAGGTCACTAGCACAGTCTAGTCAAAACAAAACCTTATACCACAGTCCCTAGTCTAGATAAAATCTTCAACTAACTGATCAGTTTCCTGAAAAATGCTAACTAATGTTTCTAGACCCAAACGCTCCCATTTTTATACCCTATCCTAGAGCAAACTGCTTGAAAACCATACCCTTCACAGCTGATTGATCAAGCAAATTTTCAATCAATCAGAAGCACAACCGAGGTTACCAAACGGAAGGGAAAAATCATCTAGCAACAAATTTGAACTTGTCATAGTGCCAACCACTCTTCCAAAGTCAAACTTTTTCTGTACGATTTACATATTCATATTACGCGCGTTATAAAAGATCCATTGTCCAGTTGTCCCTAGTTATTTTCGTTATTGTAACGTACATTTTTATATACCTATTGCATTTTTGTATATAGTAAATTTTATTTAAATGTTTCTGCTTCTTGTACATATTCTTGTATATTTTTACTTACTAATTTTTTAAAGGGCCGTAAGTTAGGAATCGTAAGAGGCATTTACGTCTCCTTCTTGAATTGAAGTTATTGTATTGTACTGCGGGATAATTAATGACCAAAAATGATAAATCAAGCTGTCATCAGGGGCACCCTACGACTGTTTTCTGTAAAATATATGTTCGGAGAAGCAAATATTCATTAGAATTTTCGGATCATTACGTTTCTACCCCACCCATCTAACTTATTTTTCTTCACTCACAAACTTCAGGTTCTGTGAACGCGAAAAACTGTCAAGAGCTTGCTAAAGAAGGTGACGTGGATGGTTTTCTTGTAGGAGGTGCGTCCTTGAAACCTGAGTTCGTTCAGATAGTTAATGCAAGGCTGTGAAATCACTAAACGTCTACAATACTCTGTCATGAGAGGAGCTTGTAAACCACCTAAGAAAATCAGGAGAAAAATCTTGTACTAGGATGTTAGAGAATAAAGTTTAAGAGTATAAGTGTGCAAGCTGTATTTTCTTTTTTGATACAGTGCCTTGTGTATTTTTTTCATTTTTTTTTCCGTATCACTAATATGATTTTGTTATTACGTTTCGAGATAATTGAGTATTATTATTTATATATTTTATTGTGATTTTTGTTTT
Organism: Porites lutea; assembly: GCF_958299795.1. Lineage (NCBI taxonomy): Eukaryota > Metazoa > Cnidaria > Anthozoa > Scleractinia > Poritidae > Porites > Porites lutea. The sequence continues at coordinate 21,535,417 of NC_133201.1, forward strand.
TAAAAACTTTTGTGAGGACCACAAGTTTATTAGTCTATGGCTATTACGTGCTACCCTCTTCAAATAAAGGCTCTACTAATTGAGTTCAATCCTGGACATAATGGTTTTATTAAAAACTGAATCATTGGATAATGCAATTCTAGAGCTCTGATTGGCTTAGCCATCATGGTGTATGGGCCATTATACCATGCACTCCAAATATGGTAAGTGTACGCGTCTGCTTAAAATTAAAAACAAGCTAAAAAATCGGTTGTTTTTACAAATAAAGTCGGGAAAAATTATCGATATTTTGTGGGCATTTTTAATTAAACAATTATTCCACTTGTTGGATGTGAGATGATTATCGCCCCTATGATTATAGCCAACTCGGTTCTAGGCGCCTCGTTGGCTATCTGTCATCTCATATCCAACGCGCACTCGTGGAATAATTGTTACTAAAATCCAACTAATGGTCCCCGATTATCAATGCTGCGTTCTGATTGGTTGAGCTACTACTAGGCTATATGTTATAGCCCACTAGTAGCGAAACGCGGGCTATTTGGCGGCAAAAAAGGATTTAAGTCTAGCATTAACTAGCTAAAAATTTTTTATTCTCGATATTTTTGACCAACTAGTTGGATTTTAAACTAACACAATTATTCCTCTCGCCCTCATGGCCTCTGAGTCATAACCCATTCGGCCTTCGGCCTCATAGGCTATTGACTCAGAGCCCATTCGGGCTCGAGGAATAATTGTTAAATATATTTTGGAAGAAGGAGAATTCTTACACAAGAAATCTCAGAAAAAGTTCCTAGCTCGAAGGTAGTTCAGACGCTCTAACCACTGAGCTACTACAGGCTCTATGGCGAACAGGGTCGAAATTTAATTATAACTACACCAGTCACACAGGATATGTTTGAGGTAAACCGGAAAAGGACATTTCTATGTTTGGACGCTAATGATGATACTCTGTTATCAAGAAATAAATGACGTGAATAGTCCTGAGTGACGTGCGTAGCAACAAAAAACAGCCTTTTGTGGTTTTGTTGTTAAATTGTTTGTTTGTTTGTTTGTCTTTGGTCAAGCGGGTTTGTTTGACGTTTTACAACCCACCAAAATTGAAGAAGGTAGATATTGCTTTGTTAATGGCCTTTTAACGAGCTATCTCATGTTTTGTAAACAAAGTTTTTGTTGTTAAAATGAGGCCAACAAAAATCCCATTTTTCAGGAGTCTATAAGCCTATGATTGATAACAATAAGTGACGTAACGCGAATATCGCTTATAATAAGATCAAGATCGCGTGAGATACGTCAGAGAATTCATTGGCGGAGCGACAGTTTTGGCTTAAAAAAGAAGGCTTTTTTGCCGATTTTGATTTGTGTTCAACAGTAACATCAGCGACTGAGTGCCTTGGGCTACATTTAAGGTTTTTACGAGTTGATTAAAACGATTTGTCTTCTCTATCGCACAACTTGAATTGCAAATATTTTTGTAACACTTTTATAGCGTTTTAAAGTTAGCAGATTCAGTGGGGAGCCGAGGGGTCCAGGGATTTTTATACTGCTAGAAAAAAATTTTGCGCTCGCTACATATGTGGAGGAAGGTAGTATTCTTTCTGAAATTTATACCGCCATTCATTGATTCCAAGTTTCCTGGATTCCGCCCTACTGATTATTTTAAAACGTTTGAGTAAAGTCAACTTGGCAAGATTGCTCTTTGCACGCTTTCATGAGTCACGCGGAAAACTTAAGTTGGGGCATCTATCACGTCTATGAAAAATAAAGAATAATTTGCATTGCAAAACACTCTCCACTATTTGGTTTGCATAATTTATCATGGTATTCAAATCAGCTCCATTGTTAAACCGCGTGGCAAAACACAACACAAAATCATAACAAACGACGCCAACGTATGCGGTACGCGGTATAAGAAAAGTTTTTACCGGTTTTTAAAGAAACTTATGGCCTCGCCGGTCAGTAATTTTGATCATATTTTTAGCAAGGAGTCGATCTGTCCGATTTGTTTGGAAGAGTATGTGGAACCGAAGGTTTTACCGTGTCTTCATAACATTTGTAAGAAGTGCCTCAAAGAGATGTTACATCGTCATACGCAAACCTTTCACTGTCCGATTTGTCGCGCTGTTTGTCCTATACCAGAGCGCGGAGTAGCAGGATTTCCTACAAATGACTATTTAGCTCGACTAATTCGAGAATCCCCGGCAAAGAAAGTTATCCAAGAGATAAAGAAAGCGCTGAAAGAGTGTAGCGAAAAGCTGGTAATCGTGCGACGAATTCAAGACGAAGCTCGCATCGATTTGGAAAGGCAAGGAGAGATGATCAAGGAGAAAATTCACGAAGACTTTGAAAATCTTGTTGACGTTTTGCGAAAGCAAGAAGAACAACTGTGTAGCGAAGTAGACAGTTTGGTTGAAAAAGAAGAGAAGAAACACCCTGCGTGTTTTCTATCATTGCAAACAGAAACGTTATTGACTCACATCGAAGGTCGCATAAAGCTTAGAGATATACTGGATATTGCGAACGACAAAGAACACTTCATGAACAGAATCAGAGACGCTAATGTCGCCTGTACTAAACTGAGTCATCTGCATTCTGCGGAAACCGAAAAACCCAAAACTTTGTTTAAGTTTATAGGCAACAAAGAAGTCCTTCAATGCGTCAGTGGGAACATGTTTGGTTTAGTGACTTTGAAGGGACACGAACCTTCAAACACGCTAATTCAATCACCTGTTTCAGAGAACTTACAAAGCCTTGATGTGTTAAAACCGGGTACAAGGTTTCATTCTTTGGACATCCCGCAACCTTTCAAGAAAAGATTTCAGCCTTTTGCTGTCGCTATGAACGATGAAGGCAGTATTGCAGTAAGTGATCAAGGAAATCACTCAGTGTTGCTTTACAGCAAAGGAGGGGAGTTTTTAGCTCGAATTGGTGGTAGAGGTTCAAGCCAAGGGAGTCTTGAATCGCCGACCGGGGTGACGTTCTTGTCACGGCATCTGATCGCTATCGCCGATGGTTGCCTATTCGGGAATCCAGCGAGAATTCAAGCGTTCGACAGCTCGGGTCGATTCACTCGCTGTTTGGTTAAATTATACGTGAATTCTCATTGGTTCACAAGAGTTTCAGTGGGCAATAACGACCAGCTGATAGTGACATGTACCCCTGTGATGCCGGGTTATGATGCCTGTATTAAGGTGTTCAACACCAGCGGAGATGAAGTACTCTGTTTCGGAACAGGACTATCAGGCAAACTTTTGCATCCTACCAAAGCTGTCTTGCACAACAACGAGTACTTCGTATCGGACGTGGACAAAAAGAACAATCGCTGCATGGTGAGTGTCTTTGACCAACACGGCAAATATCTAAGGGCTTTTGGCGAATGCATGCTCAAGAAAGACCCTAACGAGCACGCCTTTTATCCTCTGGTGATTGCATTGGATGTAGCTGATTTCAGGGTATTAGCGTACAGTGGATTATACAGACTTGTGCGCTGTTATTTTCCTAATGGTGCTTTAGATTCTTACTATAATACACTGGGAGGGGTCACTGATATGGCGGTCACGGGGGATGGGAGAGTGTTTGTTGTTTGTGGAGGTGCTGGGGAGTTTCCTCATAGTGTGCAAGTAATTTTTCACTACTAACAGGCAATTTAAGGGGAAGGAAGACTCGATGCTGCCAAAATATTCGCGTGCGTTTAGCCAGCGATTTTAAAGATATGCTATGTTCATTTGTCCTTATTCTGTTAAATCTACATGTAGGAATGAAAATATGAGCCATAGTAGCGCAGATGAAACAGATGAACCAAACCTGAAAAACAACTTGTTTTATATAAAGTGTTAATGAAATATTTTTATTAATAGATATGCATTAAACTCTTTTTAGTAACTAGGTCACTGCGGTTATTTAAGTGAAGTATTTGGTTTTAACTCCGTGATCCCAACCGGTTTGTATACAGTTTTGTATACAGTACAATAAGTAACTTCACTTTCAAAAAACAACATCTATCGCGTGTTTTTTTTTTAAATTAAAAAGTAGCCTAGTATCTTCTGTTACGAAAAGTTTTATGCTATGTTTGGGGCTTTGTTCATTGTCTTGGGTTTGAAATTGGGGACATTTATGCTATAGTGGGGTTCTATAGTCGATAGGACCAATATTTTAGAGATATTTTATGTAAATAAATCCAAACGTCCACTATTTTAAAGGATTGTTTGGTTTGTTTTCGCTTTGAAAATATTCTTAAATTGTACGTGTCAACATTTTCAGAGGGCAACTAAAAAAGAATAATAAAGAGTCTTAACTTGAGTTTGACTTTTTAACAACAGTATCTTCTCGAATCCCTCTTTTTCCGTCTGACTGTATGGCTTTTCTTCAGTCCTTTTTCTCTCTTTTTTGAGATATGTCCAGGTTTGAACTCTGTCGAAAAAATTTGCTAGCAATTTTTTTTCGCAATAAATTTCTTTTTTTGCGACAGAGTCAAATCCTGGACATAAAGGCTCTTTTTGTCCTTCCCAGTATTCCACGCGATACTACTTACTTGCCCCAGGCGTTTCGCATTTTAGATAACAAAAGAAAGGAGACTGGGAATTAGTGTGCACTTATGTAAACAAAAAAAAGAAACCGAATTGCGTTATTGTACAACTGTTAATCTTCCCACCGACAGATTTTGAGGTTTGTTTACTTGCCCCAGTCACCACTACCATCAGAACTAATTCAGTGCGTTTCACCTGTGGATATATCATACCAATAGAAAACGAAAATTTATAAGCGATCTGGGCGTGCGGTAGCGTGGCCGAGCGGTCTAAGGCGCTGGTTTAAGGCACCAGTCTCTTCGGAGGCGTGGGTTCGAATCCCACCGCTGCCATGGTCACTTTTTACTCGAAAAAGATTTTCATTCTTTTGAAAAATTAATTAATTATGACAGGACGCGTCAACATCAAACGCATCTAACTGCTTCTGTATTTTTAAAAAATTCAGAGGAACTCGCTGAAAAAGCTTTTTTGTCTGAAAAAGACAGCTAATATGAGGAGAAAGCCTGCGTTAGGGGCAGCCAACATGTCGGTCAACATGTCGGTGGCCACACGGCAATGTGCAACTCTCCTTTGTATCCTTTACACGTTACATCCGTGAGCCAAAAACAAAAAAGTACTTCGATAATTCATATATTGAGAAAAAAAAAGATATTGTCGCCCGATATGGGACTTGAACCCATGACCCTCAGATTAAAAGTCTGATGCTCTACCGACTGAGCTAACCGGGCGGCTCCCAATCAATTAGTAACGATTCGCTTCATTTGTAAAAACAGTGCAAAGAAAGACCCAACGCTTTGATTATCAGTAAAAAATAATAATTAACGGGCAAGGTTGGTTAATTCTGCTCTTCTTCTGTTTTTCGGTTTTTATCCTTCCGTCATGGGCTCCTGCTTCCGTTTAACCCTTGCACGTACACGCAAATTCACACCCCCACCGCGCTCCAGGGGGGGTGGGGAGTTGATGGAACCTTCCCCCTTGCGTTTTTGATATATCGCGGAAGTTCAAAACGATTTTGCCTTCAGTGGAAAGCCTTTGATCTTCTCTACAAGAGGAGGTATATTTTATGGGTGGTGGCGTTGCTGGAGGTCTGTGACGTCACCAAACATGGTCGCCATCTTGGATTTTATCAAGACTTAGGAATCAGGTAATATATAGATTTAGCCAGGGCTAAAAGCGAAGCTCCAATTAATAAATTTATAATTTAAATCAAACAAACTTTTAATCCACAAAAGGGCACATGCATGTGACTTTTGAGGGAAAGGCTAAGTTATTTTAGAGTGAAACATCTTACATCGAATTGATAACCTTATATGTACACCCAAAAAATAGCAAACATCTTGGATCACATTCAAGATCACAGTAGATTAGGCCTCGAAAACAAATTCTTGGAAAACAAATCACGCCGAATTTTTTTCCGTTCAACAGGTTTACTTTGCAAATTCTTGCCAACAAATCTGGGGGTGTTTAAACCAACCTTTTATAATTTTTATACATCACATTTGAGGTGAAACAGTACTATTTATCATACAGACTTCGGACAGAATACGGTATTTCACAATTTTTCAAGACAAATTGTACTCAGTAAATTTTCAGGCCGATCACTCGTGGGCTTTAAGCGAAACCGTTCAAAAATTTCCAAAATCACCCATACGGCCAGCTGGTTCTCGTTTTTATAGTGCGAGCTGTCAGTGTGGTCGAGTGTTTGAATGAACTTTAATAGAGTTACGCTTCAACATAATAGCGAATTTATTATTATTATTTTTTTTGTTATTTAATGGTTTCAGTTGTAACGATGTGTAATCTTATAAAGCGTTTGATACGCGCGTCGACATTTTTGAGTACTCCTGCAAGCGATGTTCATGAACGATGAAAACAAACGGCACAGACAAGCGATTAAAATTGCAAGAGAGACTACTAACAATCAAAAAAAGAAATATAATTTGGTGAAACATTTACAGAGACAACAATTTTCATTCACGAAGAGCAAGAAAATCGCTCAAAGTTTTTTCTCTACAGCTAAATTTATAACTAAATATTCTTCGGAACGTTTCTTTCTATATGTGGTGAGCAAATATATCTGAAGCCTTTTTAAAGTTCTGTAAGCTTATATCAAACCTGATGATAGGTCAGATCATTGACTCAAATCCTACAAACGTGCAACTTGCCGCATAAACTGTCAGCGTGAACCGTGCAAGACTTCATGAAATTAGATATAACAAAAACAAACATCAAATACAATAATTACTCAGGCTTACCATTCGAGATTTAGTTCCTAAAAAGCTATCAAGGAAGGCCACAGTTGCTTGAGACTTTTAAATCCTCTTACGCATTAAGCAAGGTGAAAAACGAAAACGATGCCATCCAAAAACGAATTACCGAATTTTGACAAGCGACGCATTTCTCAACCAAAAACCCTGTATACAAACCAGCCATGAATAACAGAAGACTCTTGATAGCAGCTGTATTTCATTTTGTACATCCAGAGGAAAAAGACAGTTAAAAACATCACAAGTTGACACAAAACTCTGTCAGCTTCAGCTGTCAAAGTAAACAACTTTCGAGATGCTGCATAATTTGTCCGCATGAACTCACCTGTCAATTTTTGACCAATCAGAGTATAAAAATTGGACGTAGAGCGTGACCAACGCGTGACCATGGTAAGATAAGGTCTTCCCCACCAGTACGTTTAAAAAAACTGGCTGAATTTTCGCTTCCGAGGCCAATTTGAAGCCAAAATCCTAATAGTGCGGGGCCATAGTGACATAAAAACAACATATTTGATATGAATCCTTGGAAAAACAAACTTGAGCCTGCGATCATTTGAAACTGGTAATTTGTCAGCAGATAACTTCAAAAAAATATCGACCTCGATGGGTCGACACTTGAGCCCGCGGTACGGTCAGGTGATACTGGTCAGCGGATGACCTGTTTTGACAGCTGTCAATTGATCACAACATTGATGTGCAATTCGTTTTCTCTTGGGCTCCCAAACTAGCTAAAAGTGTGAGAGTAAACATTGGTTTTCCTGTGGTGCGGACGGACGGTCGGGGGGCGGTCGGTCGGTGTACGGTCACGTGATTACCAAATTTTCTGGGATGGGTAGATTACCTTAGCTATGGGGCTCCGCCCACGCGCGCGCGCGTGGAGCTCTGCTAAAAACAATGAGAATTAATAGTTTTTTTGCGCTTATCATGTAAATTAACAAATGAATAATTACTTTGCATCACTTTCTCCACAAAATTTACTTTCATTCCTAAAAAAGTTGAAGAAAACATGTATTTTCACTCAAAAATGGTTTGACCACCTGCTACTTATGGCGTCATATCTCGTAACCATAGAAACTGACCATCACTAAACTTGTCTCAAAACGTGTGCGAGGGATGAACGAACAGCCACAGAAAACTACAGACCCCAGTTGTTCAAAAGGTGGATAGCGCTATCCACTGGATAAATCTCTATCTAGTGGATAGCGTAATTGGTTTCCCTAATACTTATCCACTAGATTGTGATTTATCCGATGGATAGCGCTATCCAACGTTTGAACAACCCAGGCCAGGTGGTGAAGTTTTATCGTCTAGGAAAAAGCCTTGTACGTCCGAGGGTTAAAACAGCAGTTTTGCAATAGCTCGTCCTTATTGTTGCTAGGTAACGGATAGTCACAGTAATGTGCTGGTGTTTCACGTATTTAGAAGGCAAATTTGACCAGTAAGACGCAACAAGCTTGTCCGACTGAGCACATGGTAAACGAAGGAACTGCGCACGCACAAAGTTCGGGATATAACAAATGCCCCTTTTGAAATAAAAGAAAGGAAAAACAAAAAGAAGCCTAATACAACGTTAACTAATGTAAGAAGCGCATGTAAACAGTTCTCGTAATTCTGGTAAAGCTATAGAACGTTTGAGGAGGTTTGCGCTTTCTGAGTGGGTATCTTCGCTTAAGCTTTTCGGGGTTGACCTTTGTAGTGTCGGATCTTGCACAGACACATCTGACGATGTACAGGAGGTATCAGCAGGTGCAAAAAATGTTCGTGAAAGGGAAAATCGTATGAAACACTTAAGTGATGAGGACATCGCTTCTAGGTGCTAGACCTCGTGTCTTCCCTCTCCGGGGTGATCGTTTTTCTGCACAGACGACTGAAAACCGAAATTGTAACTGTACTGGACGTGCCCCATAGGAAGCCCAGTAATTTGTAAAGGTAGTCACTGTATGCATTTTTTCTCTTACGTTTTCTCCCAGTAATGGGAAAGCCAAGTGTATTCTAAATAGCAGGGTTAGGTGCATACGGTAGCGTGGCCGAGTGGTCTAAGGTGCTGGTTTAAGGCACCAGTCTCTTCGGAGGCGTGGGTTCGAATCCCACAGCTGCAATAGGCACCTTTTAATCGAAAAGATTTTCATTTTTGTTTTTGAAAAATTAAATAATCACGACGCGACGCGTCAACATTCTACGCTTCTAACTGCTGCAGTTTCAGAGGAACTCACTGGAAAAACCATTTTCTCTGAAAAAAAAAAAAAACAAAATATGAAGAGAAAGCCTCCATTAGACTTAAACAACATACCAACAACATATCGGTGGCCACATGCCTATGTGCAACTCTCCTTTGTATGCTTGACACGTTACATGCTTGAGCCACAAACAAAAAATGTATTTCGACAATTCATATCTTGAGAAATAAAGAAAACATGTTACCGCCCGATATGGGACTTGAACCCATGACCCTCAGATTAAAAGTCTGATGCTCTACCGACTGAGCTAACCGAGCGGCTCACTCTGAAACTCAACTAGTAAGTTTGAAGCTTCTAACGATTTTTAAGCTTTAATGCGTTGAAAACACTAGTAACACACAGACTTATTTATTCTTCTTTCCGGTTGCTTAGTAACAAGTCGTTACAGGGTTCCTACTCGTAAGACCCCTTTTCCGTCAACAGTAGCATACACTCACTTAAGTCATTTACAAGCTAGTGAAGATGGTAGTCATTGAACTTTTCGTTTTTTGCCAATAATAGGAAAACCAATTGTACTCTAGATAGCTAGTTACGGTGTGTACGGTAGCGTGGCCGAGCGGTCTAAGGCGCTGGTTTAAGGCACCAGTCTCTTCGGGGGCGTGGGTTCGAATCCCACCGCTGCCATCTACTTTCTTTTTATTGCGTCATTGTGGTGGGAAAACTCGTCAGGTGATCTGAGAACTGAACTTTGTACAGGAGGAACTGTGTGGTCGATCGGAATCGTGGAGCTGATCAAGTGTGTAGATTGAGTGTAGATCATCGAAATTTTACGCGAATTGATGTCGATGAATTCTTTAAGTGTAGAACAGAGTACAGAATTCTTAGATATGAACATGTGTTTAAATATACTTTCAAGGGAGTGAAGAACTTTACTCCTTTGAAAGCATTTTAAAAAGGCTAAAAGGAACTGGTTATATCACACCTAATTTGTGACAGGGCGAGGAGAAACGGCTGTTTTCGCAGGCTAGAAAAGAAAAGGCTCAACAACAAACATGATCCAGCGTATCGGTGTCCACATGCAAAAAAGTGACTCCTGGTGTCTTCCCTTTTTTCTGCACAGATGACTGAAAACAGAAATTATAACTGGGCGTGTTCCATGAGTAGCCCAGTAATTTATCCCCCCCCCCCCCCAATGATGGCAAAGCCAAGTGTATTCTAAATAGCGAGTAAGGTGCATACGGTAGCGTGGCTGAGTGGTCTAAGGCGCTGGTTTAAGGCACCAGTCTCTTCGGAGGCGTGGGTTCGAATCCCACCGCGGCCATAGGCACCTTTTAATAGAAAAGATTTTCAGTTTTTTTTTTTGGAAAAAGTTAATCACGACAAGAGGCGTCAATATTCAACGCTTCTAACTGCAGTTGTCTTGTTTAAAATTTCAGAGAACCACACTCGAAAAACCATTTTGTTTGAAGAGCAAGCCTGCTTTAGACTCAACCAACATGCACCAACATATCAGTGGCCACATGCTTATGTGCAACTCTCCTTTGCATTCTTGAGACGTTACATCCTGAGCCAAAAGCAAAGAAGTACTTCGACAATCCATATCTTGAGAAAAAAACGTGTTGTCGCCCGATATGGGACTTGAACCCATGACCCTCAGATTAAAAGTCTGATGCTCTACCGACTGAGCTAACCGGGCTGCTCACACTGTTACTCAAGTTAAGTTTGAAGCTTGTAACGATTTTTAAGCTTCAATACGTCAGTTGTGAAAACTCGGAAATGAATTGCCTAACACAAGTAACATGTTGTGAAATTTCAATTTAGCTCTGAGTACAAAAAATGATATTACTAAAATGCAGGGTTTGTTACTTCTACTCTACTCTATTTTTTTTATTTTTATTCTTCTGTTCAATACAGCAGCACAGACAGACTTAAGTACCCTCCTTTATTCTCCCTTACGGTTGCTTAGTAACAAGTGGTCACAGGGTTCCTACATGTAAGACCCCTTTTCCATCAACTGTAGTATACACTCACTAAAGTCATTTACAAGCTAGTGAACATGGTAGTTATTGATCTTTTTTTTGTTTTTTTGCTTTTTGCCAATAATAGGAAAACCAATTGTACTCTAAATAGCTGGTTAAGGTGTGTACGGTAGCGTGGCCGACAATCTAAGGCGCTGGTTTAAGGCACCAGTCTCTTCGGGGGCGTGGGTTCGAATCCCACCGCTGCCATCTACTTTTTTTTTTCCAAAAAAATATTTCCTTTTTTCTGAAAAAATTAAAATGAATTAATATGTAACTTTTGCTTTGTTACCCCACGCTAAACGACAGGGCCTTGCCATAATTTATCTTAAATTGTCTGGTGCTTCAGGCCCGTAGCAGGGGGAGGGGCAGGGGGGGGGGGGGGGGGGGCTCGCGCCTCCCCAGAAATTTTCAAACTTGAATTAAATTCTGCTAAAAAAGTGGAATTTTTCTACTAAAGGGGACAGCTGTCAATGGAAGTTAAAGTTTCAAAGTATTGTCGATCATAGCAAGATCAGTATGTACTGTTGTTCTTGTGTGCAATTTGGAATTGTGTAAATGAACGAAATCGTATTTTTGCTCTGCCAAAAACAACTAACAGCTTTAAAATATCTGCTTATTAAGCATCAAAATAGTCAGAAGCAAAATGGATCGAAATGCACCAATGACAATCCCTGAACTTGACCTCTTGAACTGTATTGGTTTCCTAAGAGGTCCGCCAGTGTAAAATATACTACTGAACTAGAGTAAAACTTAGGTTTTTGCGCGTTTATATTGAAAGTCTTACAAGAGCCTTTCAAGGGAGTGAGTTAAGTTATGGGAGTTAAAAATGCTAAAAGGAACTGGTTATATCACACCTAATTTGTGACAGAGCGAGGAGAAACGGCTGTTTTCGCAGGCTTGAAAAGAAAAGGCTCAACAACAAACATAATCCAGCGTATCGGTGTCCACATTCAAGTCCCCTGATACTTAGCTTGACATTTTACATTAATCATCTGTGAGCCAAAAACAAGAAAAAAGTGCTTCGAAAATTCAAATAATGAGAAAAATAAAAGCATGTTGTTGCCCGATATGGGACTTGAACCCATGATCCTCAGATTAAAAGTCTGATGCTCTACCGACTGTGCTAACCGGGCGGCTACGATTTTTACGTTTCATTCGTGAAAACCGGGAAAAGAAAGACCTAACGCTTTAATTCTCAGTAAGAAATAATATTCAACGGGTAAGGTTGGTTAATTCTGCTCTTCTTCTGTTTTTCGGTTTTTATTCTTCTGTTTAATACAGCAGTTTTGCATTAGATCGCCCTTATTGTTGCTGGGTAACGAATGGTCTCTGTGTTATACTGGTGTTTCAAGCCTTCAGAAGGCGAATTTGAACGGTACAAGTTCCTTCTTGAAATAAAAGTAATAAAACGATAATTTAGTGTACTAATAGAATGGTAAAACTATAGAACCTATGAGGCGGTTTGCCCTCTCTGAGCTTTTCAGGGGTTAAAGTTTGTAGTATCAGGTCTTGCAAGGACACATCCGACGATTTACAGGAAGTATCAGCTTTGCCATAATCCATAGCTGGATTATCTGGTACAGGTATGGCGTCCCTCGACGCCGGAGGGGCTGAATTTCAGCCATTTCTGGCACTGAAATTTCCATTGGTTCAGGTGGACCTTGTTGTTCGCGACGTAACTCTGAGCACAAAGTTGAAGGTATGAGCAGTGAGCGTAGCTCTTCCTGATGTTTCCTCCAGATAGTAGAGAGCTTAAGCAAAGACGTTATCGGGCGACGCATGTCAATCGAAGGTGAGGTCTTCCATCTTTTTATATGCCTTGACGCTAACAAGTTTGAATAGCTAAGTTTCTTCTCTCTTATAAAGGCGATTTATCCAAGAGTTTCAACCAAACCACTCGGCAATGATGCAAGTTCCCTAGTGTCTCCGATTTTGACTTCGAAATCCCTGACACTGACTGTTCTCACTATGTTCCTGGAATCCATTAATCACAATTACGGACAAATGGTTCGATTTTAACGTTGGATGGTGGTCATGGTTATCTTGAAATATCTTAACTACCAGTTTTGAAACTTTGGCTCTCAGGGCACTGAATCTTAGTCTAGTTTCTCTGTTCATAAGTAATTGGAAGAGTGACTTTACTGAGGCGGTGGGCGTAATCCTGTTCATCAGCAAAACTCTGTCCAATGTTGTTTGCAAAGTCTCGCTCGTATTCCCGATCTTGTCTAATTCATCCTTGAATTCTTCTTCCACATAGTGTTCCACTAACCCATTGGTTGCAGGATACCCAGGAGCAGTAAGACTATGAAAAATGTTATTCTCTTTAAGGAATTCAGTGCTGGAATCCATCGCTTTTAAATTGACTACCGTTATCAAATATGTTTGGGTAAACCAAAATAACTTAAAATATGTCTAAGAACAACAATTGTTTGTGTGGGGTCCTGTGGGCTGTGACATAGGCAATACTTCCAAATATTTTGAACATGCATCTACTACAGCTAAGAACATTTTGCTTTGGTAGCTAGAGTTTCGCAAAATGTAAGTGTACACGTTTATAGGGTCCCCCTGTCCACGACCATAAACCAGGAGAGGTTGAGGCTGGGAACTAAAATAGCAGACTCTTGAGACATTACTTAAATTCGAACAGTGACAAAACTTATAAAGTGACTCCTTTTGGTGGTCAGTGACATAATCGAATCTCTTCGATTGACGCTAATAGCTTTCTTGATTTGCAACGCCTTCTTGGTTTGCCGGGGGGTTGGGGGGGGGGGGGGTTGAAGGCGAGGTACAAAAAATTTTCGTGTAAGGGAAAATCGTATGAAACACTAAAGTGCTGAAAACATCGCTTCTAGGTACCAGACCTGGTGTCTTCCCTTTTTTCTGCACGGACGACTGAAAACCGAAATTATAACTGGGCGTGTTCCATGGGCAGCCCAGTAATTAGAAAAGATGGCGAGTGAGGTGCATACGGTAGCGTGGCCGAGTGGTCTAAGGCGCTGGTTTAAGGCACCAGTCTCTTCGGAGGCGTGGGTTCGAATCCCACCGCTGCCATAGTTACCTTTTAATAGAAAAGATTTTAATTTTTTTTTGGAAAACGTTAATCACCACAAGAGGCGTCAACATTCTACGCTTCTAACTGCTGCTGTCTTGTTTAAAATTTCAGAGAAACATTTTGTCTGAAAAAGACAAAATATGAAGAGAAAGCCTGCTTTAGACTCAACCAACATGCACCAACATATCAGTGGCCACATGCCTATGTGCAACTCTCCTTTGCATTCTTGAGACGTTACATCCTGAGCCAAAGGCGAAAACTGAGTACTTCGACAATTCATATCTTGAGGAAAAAAAAAACGTGTTGTCGCCCGATATGGGACTTGAACCCATGACCCTCAGATTAAAAGTCTGATGCTCTACCGACTGAGCTAACCGGGCGGCTCACACCGAAACTCAAGTTAAGTTCGAAGCTTTTAACGATTTTTAAGCTTTAATACGTCAGTTGTGAAAACTCGGAAATGAATTGCCTACCACAAGTAACATGTTGTGAAATTTCAATTTAGCTCTCAGTAAAAAAAAAAATGATATTACTAAAATGAAAGGTTTGTTACTTCTACTCTACTCTATTTTATTTCTATTTTTATTCTTCCGTTCAGTACAGCAGCACAGACAGACTTTAGTGCCCTCCTTTATTCTCCTTTCCGGTTGCTTAGTAACAAGTGGTCACAGGGTTCCTACTTTTTTTTTTTTTTTTAAAATATTTTTTAATTAAAGCATTTCTTACGTTTACATACAAAATAGAAATTAAGAAGAGAAAAAAAAAACACACACACACGCACACACACACACACATATATATATAGTACAAACAAAAAAATACAAAGCTAAACAAAGCTATTACAGCAATACAGTTACTTAGCATGTAAATTACAATGACATCACTTTAAACTACTAATTGTTGAAATTAATCATAACATCACTTTTTCGTAAAAACGCTTATTAACTTTTCCCACTTTCTAAAATGATTGTTTAATTTGTCTCTTTTCCTGGCAATATGGACTTCGATGTTATAAATACGCCTTGTCCTGGCTATAAAACCTTGAAGAGAAGGTATACCATTCAGGTATTTCCGAGAGTAAATATAAAACTTACCCAGAAGCAAAATATGGTTAAACAGGAGAAAATCTTCTGCAATATCGAACTTACCAAAAATGACGTCCTCCTCTTTAAGGTTATCAACAGAGATGTTATTATCGCGCAACCAGGACAAGACATGTTTCCAAAAACTAGATGATACTCTACAGGAAAAGAGTAAATGCTCTAGGGATTCAACCTCTGTTTGGCAGAAAGCACAGGATGGCGACTCAGCCAAGCCGAAACGAAACAGTTTTTCGTTTGTAAAGACAATACGGTTTAAAATTTTAAACTGAAATTCTCTAAGTTTAGATTCTAATGTTGTGCGAAAAGGTAGCGAATAAACACTTTTCCAATCAATATCAATGTTTGAATACTTTGCAGCTAACTTTACTTTAGCAGTAGGCGTTGTTTGTTTTTTCTCCAGGAAAAGCCGGTAGATTTGCTTTGAGGAAGCATCAAGAATTGGAACCAAATTGTTACTTATTAGGATAGTCGGTGAATCCGGAAGTGGATCAATCACCGGTGCAGTAGTTGCCCTTTTAATTGTCAAGCGCCAACTGGCAGGCATAGAGTTAATAATACCCGTAATGAAGAAACCTTGCTCAGGATTGAGATTTTCTTTAGTTGAAAATAAATCGCAAATTTTTAAAAACCCTAAATCTGCAATATCTCTACGATACACAGATTTCTTATTAATGCAGAGAAGCTTGTTATTCCAAATAACTTCATTTGCAATTTCATGTAGCAAGCTGGGTGTTTTTGCATTTACTTCTGACCACGCATCGAGACATTGCTTGTAGAAACTTGGTAAATAAATTCTTAATTTAGAAGTATCAAAATTACAATGCAATATGAGCTTCCCACCAACGGGGATAAGAACCTCATTTTAAAAAGCTTTCCACGGACTTTTATAGCCTTCCAAATATTTTTTTATACATATCACTCGTCTGGTACGAACCATAGAATCAATATCGAGCATATTTAAGCCACCCTTCTCAACTTCCGAAATCATCACATTTCGTTTTACTTTATCTTTCCCATTCCAAATAAAATGGTAAAAAAGCGAGTCGGCCTCTTTGATAAGGTCTTTAGAAATTGGCAACACCGACGCTCTAAACATAAACTTAGGGATGGCAAAGGTTTTTACAATTTGTATTCTACCTAAGAGAGAAAGACCACGCCATTTCCACAAATTGATCGTCTTCTTAAGTGATTTCAAAGTATTCCTAAAATTCAATTCATCTCTTTGTTTAGCGTCATAGCCGAAGTAGACGCCTAGAATTTTAATAGTGTCACAAAGATTTGGCATATCAGAATACCCCTCCCAAAGAGAACTACTATTTCCTAAAGCTAAGGCTTCGGTTTTTTCATTATTTATTTTTAAACCAGAACATTCACCAAAAGTCTTCAGCGTAACAAATAGGTTGGTATAAGAACTACTGTCTTTGATAAAGCAGGTCATGTCATCAGCGAAAAGGGAAAGTTTAACAGGTTCATCTCGTATCGTAATGCCCTTAATGCCATCATCTTCTCTTATCTTTATAGCTAAGGTCTCCAAAGCTATTATGAACAGGTAGGGAGAGAGGGGATCTCCCTGCCTTACTCCCCTACTTAATGCAAAAGGTCCTGTTGTAAAACCATTGTCCATTACACAGCTAGAGGCGTTGTTATATAAGACCCGTATCCACTGAATAAAAGAAGGACCAAAGTTAAATGCATGTAATACTCTTAAAAGGAAATTTAAATTGAGCGAGTCGAAAGCTTTTTCAAAGTCTATAGCTACTAGAATCCCAGGTATATCTTTGTACCTAGCATATTCAATCACATCATCGATCGTTCTGACGGCATCAAAAATTTTTCTCCCCTTTACAAACGCGTTTTGATTAAAATGAATTACTTCAGGAAGCACCTTTTCCAAACGCTTTGCCAAAGTTTTAGACGCCAATTTAGCATCAACATTTACAAGAGATATTGGACGCCAATTCTTCACCAACCTTTTGTCTTTTCCTTTCTTTTCAATTAAGGTGATAACGGCCTGTTTCTGTGAGTTCGATAGTTCACCGTATTCGAAAGCATAGTTCAAACTATCAACTACCAACTTTCCAAGCAAGGGCCAAAAGGCTGAGTAAAACTCGGCTGTTAAACCATCGTTCCCTGGCGATTTATTCTTTTGGAAGGTCTGTAATACATTATAGCATTCATCATATCTAAGGATACCCTCGCAAACGTTCCTCTTCTCCTCGGCTAAAAATGGAACATCGGTGAGATCATTTATAAACGAAGAAATTGTCTGCGTGTCTGCGGAATTTCTACTATCATAGAGATTAGAATAATATGATTCCAATTCATTCATAATCTTTTTTGGGTCGCTAGTTAATTCTCCAACAGTTGTTAAGATTTTGCGGACACTGCTTTTAGTTTTGTTTGAATTTTCTAAATTCCAAAAATATTTGTTGTTTTTTTCACCCATTTCATACCAGGTTGCCCTAGAGCGAATGATTGCCCCTTGTGTAATGTAATCGTACAATTGATCATATTCTGTTTGAAGGCAATCCAGTTCCTCGAGATTTCCACTATTTGGATCAATATCACATTTTTCTGTACATTCCTTCAGCTTATCTTCCACCTTTTGTAGTTTTGCTCTTCTTTCACGGGCTTTACCTTTACTGTATGTAATTGTTCGCTGTCTTATTTTGTATTTAATTAAATCCCATAAAACACGCTTATCCTGAACCTCTTTAAATTCCTCTAACCAATTCACATATTCAGTGGTTAAAAGTTCACAGTAGTCCAAGTCATTTACTAAGTTCGAATTGAATTTCCAGAAATTCGGTCCTCTCTCAGTTTCATCTAAGCCGCAAATTGAAAGGGTTATTGCCGAATGGTCAGTTTTTATTGATGTTTTAATCTCCGCTGAAATTATCTCATCTTGCAAACTGTCGCTTATAAGCCAAAAATCTAAACGCCTCTGCACAACCGGAGTTTTTTGACGCCAAGTAAATCGTGATGTAGTGGGGTTCCTAATACGCCAGATATCAACCAGATCGAAATCGAGGTGCATATCGTCAACTAATATTGCGGAGTCTTTCTTTCTGTTGTTTCCGCCCCGTCCATCTAAGTCAGGGTCAAGTATGACGTTAAAATCGCCTCCGACGATAATTGGGTAATCCTGTTCTGTTCTAGCCGCTTTCAAAATTTCTGATATTTCTTTAAAAAAGGTACATTGTTCACTACATTTGTTTGGAGCGTATATATTTAAAAGAAAGTATGGTGAATCCTGAATGGAAACCTCTAGGAAAACATAGCGACCTTGCGAATCAACCTTGATAGATCGCATTTGAAAGTCTAAGTTATCCCTTACCAGTACAAGTACACCTCGACTATGGCTACTACCGTGCGAAAAGAACATGTTTCCTTTCCACTGTTTTCTCCAGATATTTTCGACTTCTTGAGTACTGTAGGTTTCTTGCAGAAAACAAATATCGGCTCCAGAATTTAAAAGCCAGCTAAAAATTGCTTTCCGCTTTTCAAAAGTACGAATCCCTCGAGCATTTAGTGACAAAAGGCTAAAATCAACGTTACTACGCCCTACTTCGCCAAAGGGAAAAACAACTTCATTAGGTGGGAAAAGTTAAGAGTTAGTTTGGCACCTTCAAACTTTAAAGAATATATCCTCATTAACGCGCCAGAATAGCTTTGAAAAACATAGTAAAAGCAAAGCAGAACATCTACAAAAGCAAAAACGAAAAAATTACATTTCAACGAAATACTGAAAAACACAAAACTTAAAAGAGCAGCAAGATAAATCTCCTTAACGCTGCCCTTGAGGATGGAACTAATTAAATAATTCGACATCTCTCCTAGAGAGCTTTTGCTGCATGTTTATAATATACAATAACCAAACGATAACACCTTACAGCCTTGCTATAACAAATAAAGGTCACAGATAATATAACCCTTACGCAGAAATGAACTTGCCATCAATAAAGAGTTTATCCGGTTCCGATTTACTAAAGGATACTTTTTGGCCCCTTTTTTTAGCTTCCTTTAATTTAGGCATTTGTTTGCGCCTTCTCTCTATGATTTCCTGAGGGAAGTCTTGCAAAATCATATACTCAGTGCCTTTCAATTCAAACCCAGCACGAAGCACTGTCTCACGATCTTGATAGCGTAAAAAACGGGCTAATATCGGCCTGGGCTTTCCACGTACGGATTTACCGATCCGATGCACTCGTTGAAACTCCATATTCCTCTTTGGATCCCCAAAGCCAAGGACATCATGAAGAAACTCACACAAAACATCAATTGTGCCAACCGCATCTTTCCCCTGCGAAGCGCTGGCTTCGTTTTCCGGTATGCTAAAAAATTTCAGATTTTCTCTCCTGCTGTACGATTCGAGATAAAGGTGTTGCGTGTGCAAATATTCTGTTTGCTTATCCTTGTCTTCTACCGTTCCACGAAGCTCTTCAACTTCTTTGTTGAGATATGTAAGACTCTTATCCATACCTTTGATCGAACTTTCCACAGCACGTGCATCTTCTTTCATATTGTCGATAGTTGATTCGACGTTCCCCAATCTGCTTGTTAAATCCTTCAACGTTGCCTCAATTGCATCGAGTTTCTCCAGTTTCTTAAGTTCCCCAAGAATTTTATCGAGTTTTTCACTAACGTTACCGGCCATGTTTAAAGCTTGGAGAACCTCGTCTTCCTCGGCTAAACTCTTTGAACGCTTTTCCTGCGGAGAACTTGACTCAGACGAATCTGAATTGCTTCTCTCTGATATTGTACGTTTCAAAGAAGAAAGGATGGTTTCCATATACAAGAAATGCAGGCTGCCAGAAAATTAACTCAATAACCAGAGCGGAGCTCTCGAAAACACGTCTACTCGCTACGCATGCCAGCCCCAGTCCCACAGGGTTCCTACTACATGTAGGACCCCTTTTCCATCAACTGTAGCATTTACACACTAAAGTCATTTACACTTGTGAACATGGTAGTCATGGATCTTTTTGTTTTTTTTGCTTTTTGCCAATATTGGGAAAACCAATTGTACTCTAAATAGCAGGTTAAGGTGTGTACGGTAGCGTGGCCGAGCGGTCTAAGGCGCTGGTTTAAGGCACCAGTCTCTTCGGGGGCGTGGGTTCGAATCCCACCGCTGCCATCTACTTTTTTTTCCCAAAAAAACATTACCTTTTTTCGGAAAAAATTAAAATGAATTAATAGGTAATTCTCCCTTTGTTACCCGACGCTACGCGACAGGGCCTTGCTTCAATTCATCTTAATTGCCTGGTGCTACTTAATATTGTCTATCAACACTGCGACGCTTCTGTCTTTTTAAAAAATGGTAAAATAATCTTACTTGAACTCACTGGAAAACTTAGGTTTAAAAAGACAGAAAAATGAAAAAAAAAAAAAAAAACCCTGCGAAAACAGCCGTTTCTCCTCGCTCTTCGCCGCTGAGGCTATTTCGCGAGGAATAGCGTCTAGGACTTGGCGACAGAAATTCCATACTGATGACGGAAAATCTCTTCGGAATACGGTAAGAAGCGGTGATTAGTCAACGGAGTAGTTACATTGTTTTAGCTATTGTTTACGAACAACAGACAAAAGAAAAAAGCCAGGAAGGTCAAATGTAAACGCGATGAATCTCTAACAAAACAGTCATATTTAGTGGAATATATTCTTCTCGAGAAGAAGCATTTGAGTTTTACTGGAGGTCGTTCGCAGACTGAACACAACACTTAAGTAAAATCGACCAGGAGAAACGTAAAATTGAACAAATTTCAATGTGGAACCCCCGGGGGTAGTCCCTTAAATAAGCTATAGAGGTATGTGCCGCCCCATCGGTTAGGGTTTTTGCGCCGTTTTGGTCTGAAAATGGGTATGCACTTTGCCCAATTTGGTCTGGAATCAGGTATGGTTTTCGAGGGAACTACGGAGTGTATGAACGTATTTATCGTTTTTATTCCAAATGAGTAAGCAAGAAAGAGAAATATGCGAATTCGAAATTTTGAATAAATTTTGTTTGCACTTTAATCTGAGTAATGATAATTTCTGCCTTAAGGCCAGGTCTGAAAACGGGTATGGATTTCGAGAGGTCTAGTCTGAAAACGGGTGTGGAAAACCTACATTTTTTGGTCTGAAATCGGGTCAGGATTTGAGGAACTAGGCGGCACACCCCCACCAAAAATTCCCAGGAGCACCCCCCCCCCCCCCCTCCACCGGTGGAACCCCATGACTACCATATATATTATGTAAACATTAATTTTCTGTCGCTGAGTCGCAGACGTTCCTTCGTGCGAGACGTCCCCAGCGGCGAAGAGCGAGGAGAAACGGCCGATTTCGCAGGCTACAAAAGAAAGGGCTCAACAACAAACATAATCCAGCATATCGGTATCCACATTCAAGTCTCCTGATACTTAGCTTGACACTTTACATTAATCATCTGTGAGCCAAAAACAAGAAATAAGTACTTCGAAAATTCAAATAATGAGAAAAATAAAAACATGTCGCCCGATATGGGACTTGAACCCATGAGCCTCAGATTAAAAGTCTGATGCTCTACCGACTGAGCTAACCGGGCAGCTCACATAGAAATTTAAGTTAAGTTCGAGGCTTCTAACGGTTTTTAATTAAGTTTACCCCAGTTTTGAGAAGCGCACAAAGAACAACCTAACAGAGGTAAGAAATTAACTGCAACAACCGTGGACGAAGATCCTGCTGGTTGTCAACGGCACTTGGATCTCTAGAAAAGAGATCTAATCAGCTAAGATATTAAGAACCAAAAATCAAGAAGTCCAAAGACTACTGCAAAGCTGATCATATCAACGTGTATTGCTTTTTCATAACGATATTACGGCTGGCCATACCAGCCTTCATCAGGTTTATAGGTGTCACTGTAAACCTGAAGATAGCCGTAATGTTGTTATGAAAAAGCAATAGACGTTGTTATGAACTTTTGTTTTTCGGGTTCTAACACAGGTAACAGATTGTGAAATTTCACTTTAGTTCTCAACATGCTCAATGCAAATTGATATTCAAAAGGCAAGGTTGGTAACTTCTCTGCCTCTGTCTTTCGATTTTTATTCTTCCGTTTAACACAGCAGCGCAGACAGCACAGCAGTTTTTTTGCATTCAAGTACTTTAATTCTTCGTTGTGGTTGCTATGTAACAAACGGTCAGGGGGTTCCTCTTTTCCATCATCATACTGCAAAAGCTAATAAGGCCTTTGTTCTGCCACATTTTCAGTATTGTTCTGTAGTATGGCACTTCTGGAGCTCTAGGAACAGCGAAAAACTTGAGTCATTGAATAAGCGGGCAATGCGTGTAGTTTTTAATGACAGGGAATCAACATACAGTCGGCTGTTACATACAGTCGGCTTACAGGAACTGACGTATTGTCATTGTGTAGACCTGCTTCCACTTCTTATGGTCTTCACTCTTTTAAGTATTTTGCCTGTAAGACTTGGAACTCTCTACCTAAGAACATTAGAACGGAGTACACTTTGGCTGGTTTTAAACGTCTAATACGAACCATCTCCTTTCATAGCACTAAGCATTAACAGATATAGAATTATTACTTAGTAATGTTATTTTATTATTTGCATTTTTTTCTTCTCTCGAAGATATTAGCTTTTGAGCTACTCTGAAAATTCGATATAAAATGAAGTCATGTATGTATGTATGTATGCACTCTCCTTAACGTATTTCATATGATACATCAGTCAATTGTGAGCCAAAAAGAAATCAAAACATAACCTTGAAAATTCATAAAAGGGAAGTCGCCCGATATGGGACTTAAACCCATGACCCTCAGATTAAAAGTCTGATGCTCTACCAACTGAGCTAACCGGGCGGCTCACATTGAAAGTCAAGCTAAGTTCGGAGCTTGTAACGGTTTTAATTTAGCCTACGCCAATAGTGAAAACTACGCAAAGAACAACTTAAGGTGGCTCGATACAGTTTTTCAGGGTCAATACCTCCCAAGTTTGAGCATAAACTACGTCGCCATAAACAATGATTTGGAAAAATTGCCACCACAGTTGTATTAGATAAAGGTGAAAATTTATTATGATCAGGGTTGTAATGACATCGGAGTTGTCGTAGCAACGAAATGAAGCTGTTACCTATTTTACTTGCAGCAATTTCTCCCCACTGGGATTTGTTCTTCCAAAATCGTTTACCGGAGCTTTTTCCTCCAACAGCTGCCTCGATGTTCGTGCAGTTTAGGCAAATCTGTAAGAGCGTTATCATATTTTGGGATGAAGTCTTTATGGTTAGAAATACGGTAAAAAAATTGACCAACTTGATATTCGGCCGTTATCTGTAGAAAACGAAGAGCTTTTGTCATGCAATCTCACCTCATAGTAGTTTCAATCTTTTTAAAAACGTGTGTGAAAGATCATGGACGTAGCTCCAGCCAATTACTAGAAAGAAGGATTTGATTAGTATGTATCGGTGTTGGTCTACTTTTACAAATTAGCGACGTAGTTTATGCTCAAACTTGGGAGGCCTGACCCTGAAAAACTGTATCGAGCGACACTAACACAGGTACAGTCGAACCATGTTGATACAGACACTGAAGGGACCATAGAAAGTGTCTGTGTTAACGGGGTGTCCGTATTAAGAGAGTCATGTTATTATTAAGTCAAAAAACACTGAGAACAAAATACGAGAGAAATAAAAGAGGGCATTAAACATCTCAAACATTCGCAAATACGTCATTCCGCGGACTCGAACTCGGATAACTAGAATTCCCCGCTAACTCGAACTAAATTTCCTTACCCTTGAACTAATTGCACTGAAATTTACCCCGATAACTCGAATTTCGTTTCCCTTCAGAGTTCGGAGATACCGGGTTTCTACTGCAGTTTGATGCTTGAAACTTACTAAATCTGAAGTCTGAAATTGACGTCTACAAATCATTCTACAAGGTTTACTTAGCGCTGGGAACATCGCCATGGCAACTGAAGGTTTTGTTTACTTTCAAAAAGTGAAGGTTTGTTTCGACGCGACACAGTTGATAATGAGGTGTCTGCATTAGCGAGGTTGACTTTCTATGAAAATCTGTCCATTGGGCAAGAAACAAGTGTCCGTTGTGCGCATCAACGGGTGTCCGTATTAGGCGGGTTGAGTTTAGGGAAAATTATGGGGTTTCCCTAGGGACAAAGAAAGCTGTCCGTAAGAACGAGATGTCACGTATTAAGCGGGTGTCCGTAAGGGTGGATTTCCACTGTCACGTAATTTTTAAGTCCGTCACATTTACAGTGTACGTGCATTCAAAACACCTTCAGTAAAACAGTTATACGGGTCTTGGACATGTGTAAGCTTATATCATGTGAAGTTTCGAGTGAGATCAGTCCATTTATATATTTTTGTTTTTAGGTTCCCATTTCTGATGGCTTTAATTTACACCTTTATTGAGAGGTATGTGTGGCGAGAAATTTAAAGAGAGCTGTGACCTTTCAAATCTTTCTAATCAGTCGTGCTTGCTGAAGGGGAGAAGACACAGAACTTGTGAGACTAGAATAACAAGGTTACGCACAAATTTAATTCAGATAAAAGCTTAGCAAGATACAGATACAAACAAAAGCAAAAACTCTGGACCATATTGAGACTGTAAGCTATAACAAGCAATAACACCAAACTCTGCTTTAGTGAGTGACTTATCTTGCTCTAACGCTTTGGTTTTCTCTTTACTGCTCATTACGTGCTCATTTGCCCTCGCGCCAAAGTGAAACCGCCAGCTTCGCAGGCTGTTAAACTTGTGTGCAAAATTTTCGAAGTACAGTATAAATTCCGTCGTCCGAGTCTTTCTTACCATTATCCCGAATTTAGACTTCTAAAAAGCGTATGTTGCATTAAACAGAAGGAAATACTAGAAATGAAAAGGCAATCTGCAATACGGCGCTGTTTTTGTCGAAACACGCAACGCCTCTGGGTTTATCTGGGTTAACAATCAGTGGCCGGGTATGTAAATACCTGAATATTGCGGAAACTACCGAACGGAAGAACATTTATTGCTGGGGGTGCCTTGAGGCAACCCAGTAATGATAATTTATTGGCAAGGTTGGTAACTTCTACTCTGCGCCCCCCCCCCCCCCCCCTCACCTTTTTTTTTCGATTTTTATTCTTCTGTCCAACACTGCAGCACACACAGCACAGCAGTTTTTTTACATCCAAGTCTTGGCCTCAGCTTTAGTTCAGTTCCACACAATCGTTCAATAACCACACCCAGTAGTTCAATGACCACACATTAGTTCATTGAGCGCAGACTATATGTAAAAAAAAAGTACGTTAGATTTTTAGATATAAATTTGCAGCCTTAACTTAGTGGTAATTACTCATTTAGCGATGACACAAAGACTATATTAAGAAATAGCTATGGTTCACAGTTCGTTTTAGTGAGCTCCGTAATGTAAACAAAAATATAGACTGATGATAAGTTGATAATCAAATAGTCTGCTCAGAAGGTCTGTTATTCTTATCAGGAGCGCGTGAACAGACCTTGAAAGAGAATCAGCGCTGAAAGGAAAGTTAACTCGTTCCGAAAGAAACTTCAAACAGTCGACTCCCGGTAACTCGACCCTCCCGCTAACTCGAAGCAATTTTCATAGCTTTTCATTTCCCTCCAGATCGTTTTCTAAATAATTTTACCCTCCATAAGTCGAACTCCCGATAACTCGAACTATTTCTGTTTCCCTTGAAGGTTCGAATTATCGGGAGTTGACTGTTATTACTAAATAACCCGAAAAAGCGCGCGCTGAGAATCAGGAAAAACATATCCATTAACGGTGGTGGAATTGACGTTGACTGACTTGTGGGATTACTAAATAGCAGGACTTTTAGGCACCCAACTTTAGGTCTTCCTTATGGTTGCTAAGAAACAAAAGATTACGGGGTTCTGTAGGACCTCTTTTCCATCAAGTGTAAAATCATCTACAAATAATTCTTATACTAATAATTAGATAAGGCAGTCACTGTTCAATAGGCTATCTGCATGATGGTGTCAGTTTACTACTATGACAAGGATCCTTCAGGGTTTTGCTTTCTTGATTAAATTAGGGCCTTTGTTATTTAAACCTCACTGAGGCTACCAAATTTAAATATGAAAAAAGTGATAATAATAAAAAGAATTCTGGTCGTAGTAGTAAAATCACGCCATCGTGCAAATGTCCCATTCTTTTGCTTTCATCTTTCCTCCCCAATGATGGGAAAGCCATGTGTATTCTAAATAGCAGGGTAAAGAATATACGGTAGCGTGGCCGAGTGGTCTAAGGCGCTGGTTTAAGGCACCAGTCTCTTCGGAGGCGTGGGTTCGAATCCCACCGCTGCCATTCATTTTTTTGAAATAATAGTTGTAATAACTTAACTCCCAAGCTACATGAAGAGCTTCACTTTTCGAGGTTCAGCCCATAAGGCAAAACCTTTTTTTTTTATTATACATCAGTTAAGGCAAAATTCTGTGTACACACTGTATATAAAAAAAACCACCAAAAAATGTTACATATTACGCTACATAGCATTGAATGGTTTACACTGGAAAAAAAAAACTTGTAAAAAATATTCCTCTTGTTCAATTTTATCCTATTTTATTGCCCATCCAAATTAAAAGTCTAGGACTGAGCTGTGTTCTATGCGATTTATTATGGGTTATTGGGGTGGAAAAATTAACCAACCCACAGTATTAAGGGCCCTCATACAGCACTTTCCTGCGCGTGTTTGATATGATACATCAGTCATTTGTGAGCCAAAAACTAATCAAAACATCACCTCGAAAAGTTACAAAAAGGGACGGCTTCCGATATGGGACTTGAACCCATGACCCTCAGATTAAAAGTCTGATGCTCTACCGACTGAGCTAACCGGGCGGCTCACAATCCCTTCTATAATGGTAGTTCCAATTGTTGCATCTGGTGATCGAACCAGCGCGAGTAATTACTTGTACAGACCAATTACAGTCTTACCAATTCTAAGCAAGATCATCGAGAAAACTGTTCACCGTCAGCTGTATACCCACTTCAAGGAGAACACCCTTTTGGCCCCTGAACAGTTTGATTCTCGCCCAAACCTCTCAAGTGAGTCGGCAGTTGCTCATCTGACTGAGAATATCTTGGATAATAAGGATGTTGTGGTTTAGTTTTATCCTTGGTTCAAATTCTATTTCTGTTTGTTTTCAAATTAATTATCATAATTACCATACCCCAAAACAAAGGGAAACAAAATTTAAACCAAGGATAAAAGTGGACCCCAACATATACACTTATAGACTTGTCATGTGACCTCCAGTGGTTAGAGGTTCGCGGTGAACTCGGATCTAAAACTCTCTATTGTGGCCAATACAGGGAAGCTCGCATGTAAGAGGTACCGTGTGAAATTTCACTTTAGATCTCAGTACAAACCAATCATCAAAAGGCAAGTTTGGTTACTTCTGCTCTGCCTCTGTTTTTCGATTTATATTTTTACAGTACAGCAGTACAGGCAGCACAGTAGTTTTTTTTTTTCATTTAAATCGTGGCCTCATCAAATAGCGGGACTTTAGTACCCTCCTTTACTTTTTCGTTACGGTTTCTTAGTAACAAATCAGGCCCGACGGGGTTCTTACATTTAAGACCTATTTCCCTCAACTGAAATATATACTCACTAAGGTCGTCAGCGAACTATGCCTATACTACTAATTAGATAAGGTAATCACTGTATATTTTTTTCCCAATGATAGGAGAACCAAGTGTATTCTAAATAGCCGGGTAGGGTATATACGGTAGCGTGGGCGAGCCGAGTGGTCTAAGGCACCAGTCTCTTCGGAGGCGTGGGTTCCATGCGATTTATCAATCGTTATTAAAGTTGGAAAAAAAGGTAAGACTTCACCAACTTAGAGGCCTTTTTCAAAAATAACATAATAATGTTTGTTGTCCCTCCAAAATTTTGCATAGTGTAGACATTGTTTTCAGTTTCTCTTGTGACAATTAGATAAGGTAGTGACGGGTTAGTGGAAGAGCAAATAACAGGTATATATGGTAGCGTGGCCGAGCGGTCTAAGGCGCTGGTTTAAGGCACCAGTCTCTTCGGGGGCGTGGGTTCGAATCCCACCGTTGCCATCGAAACATTTTGCTCTAAATTGCAACAAAAACTAAGCAAGTAATCATTGAACTCCGACGCTACACGAACAGCTTCACTTTTCTAGGGGCAGCCAATACCAGCAAAACCTTGTTTTATTTTGCAACATTTCGGGCATTAGTCAGAGTAGACAGTTTATATATAAAAAAAACCGCCATGAATCTTCCTCGGAAAAAGACTACACGCTACTTGGCATTGAATGTTTTTTTTTTTTGGAAAAAAGGTTTTAAAAACACCTTCCGGCTCTTGTTCAATTCTATCCTGCGTTTTCGACTTCCCGAATGGAAAGTCTCACTTTTCAAACGACTGTTGATAGATATACGGAACACAGCTTCGTAAATGAACAGGTTTATAAAAACTAACCTATTAATGGCTCTCATACAGCTCCCCTCCTTTGCATGGTTAATAATCAGTCATTTATGAGCCAAAAAGAAATTAAAACATAACCTTGAAAAGTTATAAAAAGCGACGTCGCCCGATATGGGACTTGAACCCATGACCCTCAGATTAAAAGTCTGATGCTCTACCGACTGAGCTAACCGGGCGGCTCATAAACAGCTTTGCGGTAATGAAAATGTCCATACCATTGCCAAATGGGATGTCTATAAAAAACAAAAAGATAAGTGTGCCTTCGTTAAGTCAGTTAATCCTCCCTGCTCCTGTTTTTGTAGGAAAGTTGTTTCGAATTTTATTTCTATGTCACCAGGCGTGATAAGAGTATACACATGTGCGCAAAATACCAAACATGTTCACTAGACTTGAGACTGAAGCGTTTACAAGACAACAAGACTTCAAATTCTTTTCACTGTCTCACACGTTGAGCGATTGCTCCAAGTTGCCGTACTAAAGCACCTTCTTTAGTTGGTCTTATTCCCTAGCGGGAACAAAACATAGGTGAACAGTGGACAACATATATTGTCTGCCTCGTTCCATAGTCGTCTCAAGTGTATTTGGAAAAGAAAAAACGCGACTGCAAGTGATAGTATCGCGCAAGGGACCTTGGGAATGTTTAGTGTTGACGCAAAGGACGCTGGGAAGGGTGAACGAGAAAAATGAGACTTTCCCTTTCCCACGATACCTAGCGCGAAACCTATAATCGCTCCAGTCGCTCTCGAATGGCTCTCCAATCCGCTAGAATGCACCTGGGTACGAGGCGGATATCTTGTAGTTCAAAACAATTTCGGTAGAAAAACAAAGAAAGGCGTAAGGCACTCCAAGGCCGATTAAAAGCCTTTACCTGACGCCGGGCAGTTAGTGGTCCCTGATGCTCTACCGACTGAGCTACCCGGGCGGCTCACATTGAAAGTCAAACTAAGTTCGGAGCTTGTAACGGTTTTAATTTAGCCTACGCCAGTAGTGAAAACCACGCAAAGAACAACTTAAGGTGGCTCGATACAGTTTTTCAGGGTCAATACCTCCCAAGTTTGAGCATAAACTATGTCGCCATAAACAATGATTTGGATAAATTGCCACCACAGTTGTATGAGATTTGTTGTGATCAGGGTTGCAATGACATCGGAGTTGTCGTAGCACCGAAATGACGCCGTTACCTACTTTACTTGCGGCAATTTCTCTGCACAGGGAACTGTTCTTCCAAAATCGTTTACCGGAGCTTTTTCCTCCAACATCCGCCTTAATGTTCGTGAAGTTTAGGCGAAATCTGTAAGAGCGTTATCATATTTTGGGATGAAGTCTTTATTAGAAATACGGTAAAAAATTGACCAACTTGATATTCGACCGTTATCTGTAGAAAACGAAGAGCTTTTGTCCCATGCAATTTCACCTCATAGTAGTTTCAATCTTTTTAAAAACGTGTGTGAAAGATCATGGACGTAGCTCCAGCCGATTACTAGAAAGAAGGATTTGATTAGTATGTATCGAGGCGCTCTTGTTGGCGGTTTTGTAAACATGTTGGTCTACTTTTACAAATTAGCGACGTAGTTTATGCTCAAACTTGGGAGGTATTGACCCTGAAAAACTGTATCGAGCGACACTAACGCAGGCCAAGAGTCAAACCCCGTTAATACAGGCACTGAAGGGACCATAGAAAGAGTTCGTATTTATGGGGTGTCCGTATTAAGCGAGTCGTGTTATTAAAGTCAAAAAACACTTTTTATTACTGAGAACAAAATACGAGAGAAATAAAAACGGACATTAGCATCGTCAAATTAAACATCTAAAAGATTCGCAAATACGTCATTCCGCGGACTCAAACTCGTATAACTCGAATTCCCCGCTAACTCGAACTAAATTTCCTTTCCCTTGAACAAATTTCACTGAAATTCAGTACCCCGATAACTCGAATTTTTCGCTAACTCGAATTGTTTTTCGTTTACCTTCAGAGTTCGGAGATACCGGGTTTCTACTGCAGTTTGATGCCTGAAGCTTACTAAATCTGAAGTCTGAAATTGACGTCTACAAATCATTCTACACGGTTTACTTAGCGCTGGGAACATCGACATGCTGTCAACTGAAGGTTTTGTTTACCTTCAAAAAGTGAAGGTTAGTACGACACACTTGGTAATGAGGTGTCCGCATTAGCGAAGTTGACTTTCTATGAGAATCTGTTCATTGGGCAAGAAAGAAGTGTCCGTTCTGTGCATCAACGGGTGTCCGTATTAGGCGGGTTGAGTTTAGAGAAAATGT
>NC_133201.1:21571297-21671297 GCF_958299795.1 Porites lutea
GTAATGTAAACAAGACTATAGACTGATGTTAATTTAATAATCAAATAGTCTGCTCAGAAGGTCTGTCATTCTTATCAGGAGCGCGTGAACAGACCTTGAAAGAGAATCGGCGCTGAAAGGAACGTTGCGGTCCGAAAGAAACTTCAAACAGTCAGTGACTCCCTGTAACTCGAACCCTCTATAATTCGAACCTCTCGCTAAGTGGAAGCAATTTTTTCGCTTTTCATTCTCTTCCAGATCGCTTTCTATATAATTTTACCCTCGATAACTTTAACTCCCGATAACTCGAAGTATTTTCTGTTTCCCTTGAAGGTTTGAATTATCGGGAGTCGACTGTACTAAATAACCCGAAAAAGCGCGCGCTGAGAATCAGAAAAAACATATCGATTATTAAACGGTGGAGGAATTGACCTTGACTGACTTGTGGGATTACGAAATAGCAGGACTTTTAGGTACCCAACTTTAGGTCTTCCTTATGGTTGCTAAGTAACAAACGATGACGGGGTTCCTACATGTAGGACCTCTTTTCCATCAAGTGTAAAATCATCTACAAACAGGAGCCCATAACCCGGAGCGTTCAACTGCCATAAATTCGTGCAACGGCGTTTTTACAAGTGAGTTTATTTTTAGATCAGCTTTTCCCGCGAAAAATAACTGTTCCACGGGGTCACTTCCTCCATTTGATCGTCGTTTATACTGTTAGTAGCTCGCTTGGACCTTTTCACAGTCGGCTATTTCGAAGATGATTTCGATTTAATTCCCTTTGCGTGAATTATGTGTTGTCGCCGATGAAGTAGATATCCTGGCTAGGTTTTGCAAATCTTGCTCTGAACTGCTAGTTTCCGTGTAAATACTGAAGTTGTCGCTTGAAGTACTGTCAGAAGACTCCTCTGAAGATTTCTCACGTGTGTCCGCCATATTTTTTTCAATGTGAAGGAGTTGTCCTAGTTGCGTATTAAAAGTTTATCATTGATGACGCAATTGCTAGTGATTGGTTTTTCGAGAGCAATTCGCGGGAAAGGCTTATCTAAAAAAAGACTTACTTGTGAAAACGCCGTTGCATAGGCGCAGTATGGAAGTTAGACGCTCCGGGTTATGGGCTCCTGCTACAAACAATTCTCATATTAATAATTAGATAAGGCAGTCACACTTCAATAGGCCATTTGCATGATGGTGTCATTTTACTGCTATGACTTGCCTAGTCCCTGTACGGCGTCTTTTCAGGCCCTCTCGGTCAATGCAGTTCGGTGACGTATCCGAGACGAACGGCCGGAAGACGCCTAGAAAATCTCGGAGTGCGTATGCGTGAGCAGTTTTGCATTTTTGAAAAGTTCACACGCTCAAATCTATAAATAACTTTGCGCGTGAATATCCTTCGCTTCAAGATCGGCACTATTGACACTATTGCAAAAATAACTAACCTGGTTTCTGTTATTAAAGAACAAAAATATTAGTTTGAATCGGAAAGAATACTACTGAAACGTGCAAGTAATTTCTCTTTTAGTTCATTTTCAAATGAACCATTAAAATGATATTTCTTTATTGATAACAAGACTTGAAACAGTAGTTTGTTGACATTCTACCAAATTTAGAGACCAAATTCAACAGCCTGTCCGATTAGTTTGATAAGCTTCCAAATCCAAAAATTAAATTACATAAAGTATTTCAAAGTAAAATGATGACGAGAAATTTATAGGAGCAAGCGAAAATAGAGAAACGAAAGATAGCTTTTCATATCCAAGAATAAATATAAACTTATTTCTTTAGCTTACCTTCCGATTCTTGATCAAATAATTTTTTGCGACGCTGTTTTGCTTAGTTTTTGAGATGAGATAAAGTTCAAATTAGTTTAATGAGATAAATGAAAAAGAAGGCCAAACGACTTTCAACAATGAAAACGTGCATAGAATAAAAATGCTCGGTTTATCCTCTGTACTCTCCGTGGCTGCTGGACATCTTTCATCATCGCGGAAAAGTTATTGACAGCTCGCCCGCTTCCAAAAGCTCCGCCTCAAGTGAGACAAAATATCTCACTTCTCCGAGTTTGTCTAGGCCTCAAAAACTTTCCCAGTCCACGTGACCCGAAACGCATCGGCCGCGCATAATAATGAGGCCTAGGGACTAGGCAATGCTATGACAAGGATCCTTCAGGCTTTTGCTTTCTCGGGTAAATTAGGGCTTTTTTTATTTAAACCTCATTGGGGCTACCAAATTTAAATATCAAAAGAAAAACGAAAAGAATTCTGGTCGTAGTAGTAAAATGACGCCATCGTCGCCCATTCTTTTGCTTTTATCTTTTTCCCCCAATGATGCGAAAGCCAAGTGTATTCTAAATAGCAGGGTAAGGTATATACGGTAGCGTGGCCGAGCGGTCTAAGGCGCTGGTTTAAGGCACCAGTCTCTTCGGAGGCGTGGGTTCGAATCCCACCGCTGCCATTCACGTTTTTTAAAATAATGGTAATAACTTAACTCCCACGCTACATGAAGAGCTTCACTTTTCGAGCTTCAGCCCATAAGGCAAAACCTTTTTTTATCATACATCAGGTAAGGCAAATTTCTGCGTACACGGTGTATATAAAAAAGACCACCAGAAAATGTCTTGAAAAAGGACACGCTACATAGCATTGAATGGTTTACACTGGAAAAAAAAACTTTTAACAACTATTCCTGTTGTTCAATTTTATCCTATCTTATTTCCTATCCAAATTAAAAGTCTAGGACTAAGCTGTGTTCTATGCGATTTATTATGTGTTATTGGGGTGGGAAATTAACCAATCTACAGTATTAACGGCCCTCATACAACACTTTCTTGCGCGTGTTTGATATGATACATCTGTCATTTGTGAGCCAAAAACTAATCAAAACATCACCTCGAAAAGTTACAAAAAGGGACGTCGCCCGATATGGGACTTGAACCCATGACCCTCAGATTAAAAGTCTGATGCTCTACCGACTGAGCTAACCGGGCGGCTCGCAGTCCTTTCTATGGTAGTTCCAATTGCATATGGTGATCGAACCAGCGCAAGTAATTACTTATGCAGACCAATTAGAATCTTAGCAATTCTAAGCAAGATCATCGAGTAAACTGTTCACCGTCAGCTGTATACCCACGTCAAGAAGGAGAACAACCTTTTGGCCCCTGAGGTGGTCCTTGCTCATCTGACTGAGAATATCTTGGATAATAATGATGCTGTGGTTTAGTTTTATCCTTTTTCAAATTCTGTTTCTGTTTGTTTTCAAACTAATTATCATAATTACCATACCCCAAAACAAAGGGAAACAAAATTTAAACCAAGGATAACATTGGACCCCGACATAGACAATAGCTTTATTACAGGTGCGTGATTCCATGACCTTAACAAGGCATTCGGTACGGTCAACCATAAGATGTTACTAAACAAACTGGACTGTTTAGGACTAAATAATAGCACAGTGGGTTGGTTTATGTTCTATCTCTCTGATGGTGAACAGGTCACCTCAATCGGAAACTGTCTCTCGTTTCCAAGGCAAGTCACAGTCGGGGTGCCCCAACGAAAGAGACCGTCGCTCTTAATTTCGAAGCTTGTAACGATTTTTATGCTTGCGTCAGTTGTGTTGTTAAATCGGGGCAAATAACAGCCAAACAGAGGCCCCGGGTGGATACTCCTTATTAGAGAGTTTTAGATCCGAGTTTACCGCGAACCTCTAGCCGCGGTTTGAGGTTACCCGTTCAAACATAATTCGATTAAATTGGCGGTGGATTAAAGAAGTAGCCTGAAATTCATCCGATTGCTTCGAGTCGTTTTCTCCTCTCAACAACGTCTGAATCGACCGGCCGTTAATGCCGTCCAGTGACGTCACTCACTACCCGAAAACCGGGTAGTGATTTTGATTGGTTGATTGTCTAAACATTCGCATAATTGTGTATAATTATGAAAAATTTTACCGGGATTGTCGCTTGATATTCAGCGGATCGCATCCCTGGCATTCTTTCGTTTCGTTCAAACATTTCGATAAGCATAATCTTTATCTTAAACAGTAAAATTGCCCTTGTCTTCGAAACTGAAATGTTAAATTGAATTGCGAATGAAGAATCATTGCGAAGAGTCGGTAGGTTTTTCATTTTAATAGAGCCGCTCTGTGGTTATGGCGGCCGGTGATTTTGTTTACGCGAAGTTTTCTGAGATCAATGTTATAATTCGACCTTCTTGCTATTTTTACCGTCAAGTGTAATGATTCTGTTAGCTTTTCTTTCTTGTCTCCTTGTTCTTTTTCTTCGTTAAGGACCAAACAGCTTCTTTTCAATTAAAGCAAATCATTGTGTTTTTGAACTAAGTGTTCCGTGTGTGTGTGTTTATTTCATTTCGTGATTGCGACCGAGTTTGATTGTAGAATACAACCAGTTCAGAGTTGTACGGCATGCAGTTGATAGTTTGAACGTTAAACATGAATTACGATCGAAAAAAATAAAGTAGTTCTGTATCATGCAGACATTTCCAAACGATATTTCTCGGTTTGCCACTTGAAAGTCGTGTTTTACTTTTTGCATGAATTAAACCACATAGTTTTTTTTTTTCAGAATACCAGTTGTATTAGAAAACCGTATTAGAAAACCGCAGGTCATCTCCGGGGGGGGGGGGTGCGCACCCCCTGCACCCTCCCTCTAGAGTTTGCCACTTGAAAGTCGTGTTTTACTTTTTGCATGAATTAAAGCAAAGGTCAAGGAATAGTGACGTCACTGGACGGCATTAACGGCCGGTCGATTCAGACGTTACTGAGAGAGTAATAACGACTCGAAGTAATGGGGTGAAATTCAGGCTATTAAAGAAGTGGATTCTGGTTTATTTTTCCATTTAGAAATAGAAGAAATATCAATCAGTGAAAATAAAAGAAATTTACGGTTAACACTGGGTTATCTAGCAACAAAGAGCGGTAAATTCTTACATTAGTTGTTCTTGCAAATTTACGGCCGCCATTTTGAATCAGCAGTCATGAATGGCACTTGTTTTCCAGATCCAATAGGATTTTTCAAATTTAGCATTTCACCCGAATTTGTGCCTCTATTAAGGGATAAAGACTTGCTCCACAATTACGTGGGATAAAACAAGAATTATACGCTAAAAGCTTTCGGGTTTATGACATACGTGAAAACCTACTTCCCCACGTTGAAAACGCACGTCGTAAACCTCAATCGTGACGCGAAAGACTTGTCACGTGACCTCCAGTGGTTAGAGGTTCGCGGTAAACTCGGATCTACAACAGGGGCGGATCCAGGATTTTTTTTAGGAGGGGGTGCACTAGTCTTTTGCTCTACTTCAACACCAATAAACAACATAGTTTTTTTTTTTTCAGAATACCAGTTGTATTAGAAAACCGCAGGTCATCTCCGGGGGGGGGGGTGCGCACGCACCCCCTGCACCCTCCCTCTAGATCCGCCCCTGTACAACTCTCTATTATGGCCAATACAGGGAAGCTCGCCCGTAAGAGGTACCTTGTGAAATTTCACTGTAGCTCTCAGTACAAACCAATCATCAAAAGGCAAGTTTGATAACTTCTGCTCTGCCTCTGTTTTTCGATTTATATTTTTACAGTACAGCAGTACAGGCAGCACAGCAGTTTTTTTTTTTTTTTCATTTAAATCGTGGCCTCATCAAATAGCTTAGTAACAAATCAGGTCACGGGGTTCCTACATTTAAGACCTATTTCCCTCAACTGTAATATACACTCACTAAGGTCGTCTGCGAACTATGCCTATACTACTAATTAGATAAGGTAATCACTGTATATTTTTTTCCCAATGATGGGAAAACCAAGTGTATTCTAAATAGCCGGGTAGGGTATAAACGGTAGCGTGGCCGAGCCGAGTGGTCTAAGGCGCTGGTCTTAGGCACCAGTCTCTTCAGAGGCGTGGGTTCGAATCCCAACGCTGTCAATTTTTAAAATTCATACTAATAATAATAATAATAATAATAATAATAATAATAATATTCGACTACGAGAATTAAAAGTCAAACTTTTTTTATAAACCTGATGATCTACGAAGCTGTGTCCAAGCTGTGTTCCATGCGATTTATCAATCGTTATTAAAGTTGGAAAAAAGCTAAGACTTGACCAATTTAGAGACCTTTTTCAAAAATAACATAATAATGTTTGTTGTCCCTCCAACATTTTGCATAGCCATTGTTTTCAGTTTCTCTTAGGACAATTAGATAAGGTAGTGACGGGTTAGTGGAAAATCAAATAACAGGTATATATGGTAGCGTGGCCGAGCGGTCTAAGGCGCTGTTTAAAGCACCAGTCTCTTCGGAGGCGTGGGTTCGAATCCCACCGCTGCCATCGAAACATTAGCCTGCTTAAGATCCGACGACGGCAGACGTCTGTGACGGCGAGGGGAAGTGAAATTACTGCTAGAAAGACTTCCGGCTGCCGTCGTTGTGAAGTTTCCCGCCGTAGCGGTCTTGTCTGTGACGTGAAGAAGGCCATTTTGCCGTCGCGTGTAAGACGTGAGTAAACTTGATCAAAATAATGCCATTTAAACACATTTGAGCGAAATTCTTTAGTACTGTTAACAGTTTATTCTCAGAAGACCATTTTTGTCGAATTTCTAAGCTACTTAAACGATTTGAACACGGTATTTAAATTAAATTTGTTTGCCTTCCCTAAACAGTTTGACTCGTTAATCGCCATGGACTCGGTCAACTCGACAAAGAAAGCAACCCAGTAAGTTTTACAAGTCTTTTTTTGTGTTTATTGATGCGTTTATTAACAATTATGATATCTTAGACTTGTTTCGGCATTAAATTGAGGTCCAATGGATTATGTCACTCATCTTTTCTCGAAATAGCGTTTTTTTTTTTACTCGGCTTCTCTTACAATGTAATTTTAATCAAGAGCTTTCAGTAAGGCCAAAAAATGCAGATTTTCAGATCTGTTGCAATCATACAACAGTAAAAATTCATCTTCTGAAATGTCGCCATCCTCGAAACTTGTCAGTAACAATTCACGAACCTTTCTAAAAGTAGCCATCGCTCTTGTATTTATTTCTAAACTTCAACAGGAAAAGGCGCTACAACAACCCGCCGTCGCGCGAGCTTTCTTAATGCTATTTTTCGCGCCATTGCGACGGCGACCTCACCCCAAACACCCTCGACCAAGTCTGCCGCCGTAGAATCTCGCCGTCGTCGGATCTTAAGCTGACTATTGGTGCTCTAAACTGCAGCAAAAACTTAGCAAGTAATCATTGAACTCCTACGCTACACGAACAGCTTCACTTTTCTAGGGGCAGCCAATACCAGCAGAACCTTGTTTTATTTTGCAAATTTTTCGGTCATTTAGTCAGAGTAGACAGTTTATATAAAAAAAACGCCATAAATCGTCCTGGGAAAAAGACTACCCGCTACTTGGCATTGAATGTTTTTTTTTAAAAAACACCTTCCGGCTCTTGTACAATTCTATCATGCGTTTTTGACTTCGCGAATGGAAAGTCTTACTTGAAGTCTAACTTTTCAAACGACTGTTGGAACACAGCTTCGTAAATGAACAGGTTTGTAAAAACTATTAAACCTATTAATGGCTCTCATACAGCACTCTCCTTTGCATGGTCAATATGTTACTTCAGTCATTTAAGAGCCAAAAAGAAATCAAAACATAACCTTGAAAAGTTATAAATAGCGATGTCGCCCAGTATGGGACTTGAACCCATGACCCTCAGATTAAAAGTCTGATGCTCTACCGACTGAGCTAACCGGGCGGCTCATAAACAGCTTTGTGGTAATGAAAATGTCCGTACCATTGCCAAAGATGTTTTTAAAAAACAAAAAGGAAAGTGTGCCTTCGTTAAGTCAGTTAATCTTCCCTGCCTCTGTTTTTGTAGGAAAGTTGTTTCGAAATTTATTTCTACGTCACCAGACGTGATAAGAGTATACACATGTGCGCAAAATACCAAACATGTTCACTAGACTTGAGACTGAAGCGTTTACAAGACAACAAGACTTCAAATTGTTTTCACTGTCTCACACGTGGAGCGATTGCCCCAAGTTGCCGTACTAAAGCACCTTCTTTAGTTGGTCTTATTCCCTAGCGGGAACAAAACATAGGTGAACAGTGAACAACATATATTGTCTGCCTCGTTCCTAGTCGTCTCAAGTGTATTTGGAAAACGGAAAGCACGACTGCAAGCGATAGTATCGCGCAATGGACCATGGGAACGTTTAGCGTTGACGTAAAGGACGCTGGGAAGGGTGAACGAGGAAAATGAGACTTCTCCTCTCCCACGATACTAGCGCGGAACCTATAATCGCTCCAGTCGCTCTTGAATGGCTCTCCAATCCGCTAGAATGCACCTGGGTAC
Organism: Porites lutea; assembly: GCF_958299795.1. NCBI lineage: Eukaryota > Metazoa > Cnidaria > Anthozoa > Scleractinia > Poritidae > Porites > Porites lutea. Next base: position 21,579,627 of record NC_133201.1, read on the forward strand.
GAGGCAGATATCTTGTAGTTCAAAACAATTTCGGCAGAAAAGCAAAGAACGGCGTAAGGCACTCCAAGGCCGATTAAAAGCCTTTATCTGACGCCGGGCAGTTAGTGGTCCCTAGAAGCATTTCAACGAGTTCAAATTTAAGATGACCCAAATCATTTAGAACATCTATTCAGTAATCTGACTCCGTGAAGTTTCAAACCGGTGTCATTTCAGTCTAGAAATTTTTAAGTCGAGTGAAATGCAGCCAAAAAGTGCCTGGTTAAGGCTACTTATAACACACTTTACAAGTAATTAATATTGCACTTATTATTAAAGATGGTATGGGTTAGCTGCATATTTACTTGCAGTTATTCACTATCACACCCATTTCCTTTTGACTATAATTACACATGTTGGAGGGTCAACTTGGGTGAACACGGGACCTATGAAGCATTGCTACCCTTCGTTAACAACACCAACCCCATTAAAATCCCTGAAAAACCTTTTTAACGACAGAGCACTAAGTTCAAATTTACTCCAACCAAAAGGAGATTAACTACATCTCCCTTTCCAATATTAGAGCCAGTGTTGAAACTCGCCCTCCCAAGCCACACAATTTACTCATTCTCTCCCCTTCCATCCCTGACATTTTATGGGCCTTTCCTCCCCTCCCCTCCCCCCTCCCGAGAATCCCAAGGTTCAGCGATACACGTATTTCTAGTGTAATATACTCACTAAGGTCATCTGCAAACTGTGCCTATGTCACTAATTAGATAAGGTAGTCACTTTATATGTCTCTGCTTACATATATATTTTTTCCCAATGATGGGAAAGCCAAGTACATTCTAAATAGCAGATTAAGATACATACGGTAGCGTGGCCGAGTGGTCTAAGGCGCTGGTTTAAGGCACCAGTCTCTTCGGAGGCGTGGGTTCGAATCCCACCGCTGCCATCCACTTTCTTGTTAAATAATAATAATAACTTAACTCCTACTATTCATGAGGAGCTTCACTTTTTGAGGTTCCGTCCATAAAGCAAAACTTTGTTTTATTATACTCAGGCATCAAGTCAGTGTAGACAGTGTATATCGAGAAAAAAAAAAGCACCAAAAAAAATTGTGTTGAGGAGGGACACTCTACTTAGCATTGAATGCTTTACGCTGAATAAAAAAAAAAGCTTTTTAAAAATCTTCCTCTTGTTCAATTTTATTCTATTTTAATAACTACCTGAATTAAAAGTCAAACTTGTTTAATTATAGACCTTTTGAATCACGAAGCTGTGTTCCATGCGATTTGTTAAGGGCTACTGCAGTGGGAAAAATTAGACTCAGTTAAGATCAAACACTATATAGATATAATAAAACAAAAATATATTGCATATTGGCAACATACAATCCATCATTCTAAGAAACTACAATTTTACAGCTTATTTAAGCATGATTATAAAATTTCAGGTTATCTAGACTTAATTAGAAATTCTGCTAATAGGAAAGATTTAGTGAAAATTCGTATAAGTAACCACAAACTCATGATTGAAACTGGAAGATATAATCAAACTTCCCGCAACGATAGATTCTGTCCTATTTGTAAATCTGGTATAATTAAAAGACGAATTTCATTTTCTCTTCCATTGTCCAAAATGCTCAATCCCAAGGGAGAAATTCTACAATCAAATCCAACAAAATTTTGTCGACTTTAATCAGCTATCTTACACAGAATTAATAATTAAATTGATGAATTGACAGAATTTTTCCGTAAATTCCCATTTGTTGAAATTTGTCTCATTATGTAATGATTTACGTAATAATTTGTTATCAAATCATGCTGATAACCTTTGATTGACTATAGTAATCATTGCATTGCATTATCATTGTTATGATTTGTTTGTTTGTTTGTTTTTTTTATGTTGAAGCTTTTGCAATACTGTAACTACATAATTATAGTCATGCAAATAAAGCTTATGTTGTTGTTGTTAACTCAGTTAACCGACCTGTTAACGGCCTTCATAGAGCACTTTCCTGCGCTTGTTTCACATGATACATCAGTCATATGTGAGCCAAAAACTAATCAAAACATCACCTCGAAAAGTTACAAAAAGGGACGGCGTTCGATACGGGACTTGAAGCCATGACCCTTAGGCCCGATTGAAACGCCGAACTTTTCATGAGCCGAACCTAATTCGAATTAAGGCGGACCCAAATTATTTGGACCGGCTGAATTGACTCAGACGCCGAACTAAGTTCAAAAGGCCAAAAACGCTCATTTGTGTCAAACTGCTTACAAAATACGTTATAACAATTTATGCATTAGGTTCGGTACATGAAAAGTTCGGCGACTGAATCAAGGCCGTTCCAAAGTCGCTCCAAAGGCAAAATTCCCGGCCGGGCTAAGCGAAAAGAACAGCTGAGCCGTTCCAAATTGAAAAAGGCGTTGCTAATTGATTCAGACGCCGAACTTTTCATGTACTTAATTCAATGTATAAGGTTCGGCTCATGAAAAGTTCAGCGTCTGAACCGGGCCTTGAATTAAAAGTCTGACGGCCCTGGGTGGATACTCCTTGAACTAGCCAATAGGAAGAAGCTAGCCTTAAATTTCACTTTTAATCTCAGTACAAACTAATCACCAAAACGCAAGTTTTTTTGCTTATATATATTTTTTCCTAATGATGGGAAAACCAATGTATTCTAAATCGAAACAAAAAATTATCAAGTAATCATTAAACTCCTACGCTACACGAAGAGCTTCTCTTTTCTAATAAACAGCAATAAACAGCTGATAAAGGGATTTTTCTTTTATTATGCACGATTGTTGGGACATGGTTACGATGAAAAAACAAAATCTCACCGGAAAAGCCGCTGAAACAAGAAAAAGGTAGAACAGTCGCGAAAAACGTCCTTGTCACTAGCGCTATACAAGACCTCTTTTCCATCGACCGTAATATGTTCTATTCTCTCTAAAGCTATCTGCTAACTATGCCTGCCTATACTAATGACTAGATACGGTAGCCGGTGATTATTAAATTTTTGTTATTTGGCCTGGCATCTTTATGCCAAAATTAAAATGGGAAAATTAATTTATTTTTAGATGCAAAGAAAGGTATACTCGGTAGCGTGGCCGAGTGGTCTAAGGCGCTGGTTTTAGGCACCAGTCTCTTCGGAGGCGTGGGTTCGAATCCCACCGCTGCCATCTGTTTCTTTTTATAAAGTGAACGATTCGTCAATACTTTCTTCACAAATGAGTTGTTTTTTTCTTTTGTTACATTCTTGTTTTTTTTTTATCTTTGTTTTTTTTTTTTTATCAAAAAAGGAGACTTAAAAACTATGAGAAGAAAAAGCAAAAGCAAACCGAGATACTACCCTTTATCGATAAAAGACCCCCACGCAGAGACAAAGGAAAAACATGGCGAACGTGTGAAACCCCCTGCTATCACATAGTTGGTATTTTACGCATGTGTGTATACTCTTATCACGCTTGGTGACGTACAGATAAAATCCGAAACAACTTTCGTACAAAAACAGAAGGAGGGAAGATTAACAGACATAACGAAGGCACACTTACCTTTTCTTTCTTTTGAAACATCCCGCTTAGTCATTTACCATGTGTGAGAGAGTCAAAAGGATTTGAACTCTTGTTGTCTTGTAAACACTTCAGTCTTAAGTCTAACGAACACCTACAGACTATTGTTTTTCACCATGCAAATAAGAACGTGACAACAATAGTCCCATTGTTTCTAACCCTAAAAACAATGGTCCACAGTCAGTCCACAGTCTGCATCTTACACGGCCCCGTTTGTTCTTTTACGCATGTGTGTATGCTCTTAACACACCTTGTGACGTAAAAATAAAATTCGAATCAAATTTCCTACAAAAACAGAATCAGAGAAGATTAACAGACTTAACGAATCGAAGGCACTCATACCTTTTCTTTCTTTTGAAACATCCCGCTTAACACTGAATGGTTAATGGCCATCTTCATTAATACCGCAACGCTATTTATGAGCCGCCCGGTTAGCTCAGTCGGTAGAGCATCAGACTTTTAATCTGAGGGTCATGGGTTCAAGTCCCATATCGGGCGACGTCGCTTTTTGTAACTTGCAAGGTTGTGTTTTGATTTCTTTTTGGCTCATAAATGACTGATGTATCATATGGACCACGCAAAGTAGAGTGCTGTATGACAGCCATTAACAGGTTAGTTTTATAAACCTGTTCATTTACGAAGCTGTGTTCCAAGAGTCGTTTGAAAAGTTAGACTTCAAGTAAGACTTTCCATTCGGGAAGTCGAAGACGTAGGATAGAATTGAACAAAATCCAGAAAGTGTTTTTGAAACCTTTTTTCCAAAAAAAATAATTCAATGCTAAGTAGCGTGTAGTCCTTTTCCGAGAAGAGAGAAGCCGGGAGAGCCTGTAAGCATCTTTTCAAATACCTCAATCCGCCCACAACCCCACCCATTTCCAGAAAAACCGTTTATTGTGTTTTTAAATATGTTAAAATTTCAAAATATGCCGTGTAGCAGGGGGTTTCACACGTACGCTATGTGTTTTTTTCTTTCTCTGTGTGGGGGTCTTTTCTCGATAAAGAGTAGTATCTCGGTTTGCTTGTGCTTATGCTTTTTCCGCTCATTGTTTATGTCTTGTTTTTTTGAAGATAAATCAAAGATAATAAAAACAAGAATGTAACAAAAGTAAAAAAAAAGCACTCAATTTGTGAAGAAAGTATTGGCGAATCGTTCACTTTACAAAAAGAAACAGATGGCAGCGGTGGGATTCGAACCCACGCCTCCGAAGAGACTGGTGCCTAAAACCAGCGCCTTAGACCACTCGGCCACGCTACCGTGTATACCTTTCTTGGCATCTGAAAATAAATACATTTTCCCATTTTGGCATTAAGATGCCAGGCCAAATAACAAAAATTTAATAATCACCGACTACCGTACCTAGTTATTAGTATAGGCAGGCCTAATTTGCAGGTAGCCTTAGAGAGAATAGAATACCGTAAAATTCCGAAAATAAGCCCCTCCATGTATAAGCCCCTCGAAATATAAGCCCCCCAAAATCGTAACGCAAAAAACCCTCCGCTAAATCGACCCCCAACGAATATAAGACCCCCGGGGGGCTTGCCCTTGGAATTTGCCCCTGAATACAAAGTAGAACAAAGTAAAAATGGTAAATTTCCTTTCCACTACAAGCTAGCCCAATTGATTTTGAAGTGCAAATTTCCCTCCTTACATAAGCCCCTACGAATATAGGCCCCTCCAAAAAAAAGCCCCTCAAAAAGGGCCTTTGAAAAGTATAAGCCCCGGGGGCTTATTTTCGGAATTTTACGGTATATTACGGTCAATGGAAAAGAGGTCTTGTATGGCCCTAGTGACAAGATGTTTTTCACGACTGGTCTGCCTTTTTCTTGTTTCAGCGGCTTTTCGGGTGAGATTTTGTTTTTTCACTGTCACTATGTCCCCAGAATCGTGTATAATAAAATAAAAATCCCTTTTATTAGCTGTTTATTGAGTAGTAGAGCTGAAAACATTTATTTAGCACCATAAAAAAGAGGTATAAAAAGGTAAACCCTGAATGTAATATAGCAAGGGCTATCAAAAGCGGATGGACTAAAGAAGGTGGTTAATTGCCATCTCTACCACGTGTGTTTTTTCATCAAAAAAGGAGACTTAAAAACTATGCCGAGAAGAAAAAGCAAAAGCAAACCGAGATACTACTCTTTACCGAGAAAAGACTCCCACGCAGGGACAAAGAAAAAACATGGCGAACGGCATATTTGACATTTTAACACCTCAAACACTTCACTGCATGACTCTCAAGTCCTGACATAGTTGGTATTTTACGGATGTGTGTATGCTCTTATCACGCTTGGTGACGTACAAATAAACTTCAAATCAACTTTCCTACAAAAACAGAATCAGAGAAGATTAAAAGAATCAACGAAGGCACAATTACCTTTGTTTAAAAAAAAAAAACGTCCCGTTTCGCAACGGTTCATGTAATGGACATTTTCATTACCGCCAGGCGGTTTATGAGCCGCCCGGTTAGCTCAGTCGGTAGAGCATCAGACTTTTAATCTGAGGGTCATGGGTTCAAGTCCCATATCGGGCGACGTCGCTTTTCATAGCTTTTCAAGGTTATGTTTTGATTTCTTTTTGGCTCATAAATGACTGATGATGTATCATATAGACCACGCAAAGGAGAGTGCTGTATGAGAGCCATTAATAGGTTAGTTTTTATAAACCTGTTCATTTACGAAGCTGTGTTGCAATAGTCGGGAAGTCGAAGACGTAGGATAGAATTGAACAAAATCCAGACGGTGTTTTTAAAACTTTTTTTCCAAAAAATAATTCAATACTAAGTAGCGTGTAGTCCTTTTCCGGGAAGAGAGAAGCCGGGAGAGCCTGTAAGCATTTTTTGAAATAACTAAATCTGCCCTCTACCCCACCCATTTCCAGAAAAACCGTTTATTGTGTTTAAAATGCAAGACAAGACTTCAAATTCTTTTTACTGTCCTACACGTGGTAGCGATTCCCCTTAGAAGTGACGACCTCATCACGTTTCGGCAGTTAACCACCTTTTTTAGTCCATCCCCTTTTGACACCCCTTGCTATTTAATACTGCATGCAGGGTTTACCTTTTTATACCGTTTTTTTGTGGTGCTAAATATATGTTTTCAGCTCTACTCTCAATAAACAGCTGATAAAAGGGTTTTTCTTTTATTATGCACGATTGTGGGGACATGGTTACGATGAAAAAACAAAATCTCACCGGAAAAGCCGCTGAAACAAGAAAAAGGCAGAACAGTCGCGAAAAACGTCCTTGTCACTAGCGCTATACAAGACCTCTTTTCCATCGACCGTAATATTTTCTATTCTCTCTAAAGCTATCTGCTAACTATTCCTGCCTATACGTTAGCCGGTGATTATTAAATTTTTGTTATTTGGCCTGGCATCTTTATGCCAAAATGAGGAAATTAATTTATTTTTAGATGGAAAGAAAGGTATACACGGTAGCGTGGCCGAGTGGTCTAAGGCGCTGGTTTTAGGCACCAGTCTCTTTGGAGGGGTGGGTTCGAATCCCACCGCTGCCATCTGTTTCTTTTTATAAAGTGAACGATTCGTCAATACTTCCTTCACAAATTGAGTTGTTTTTTTCTTTTGTTACATTCGTTTTTATTATCTTTGATTTTTCATCAAAAAAGAAGACTTATAAACAATGAGAAGAAAAAGCACAAGCAAACCGAGATACTACTCTTTATCGAGAAAAGACCCCCACACAGAGACAAAGAAAACACATAGCGAACGTGTGAAACCCCCTGCTACACGGCATATTTTGACATTTTAACATCTCATTTTAAACACAATAAACGGTTTTTCTGGAAATGGGTGGGGTTGTGGGCGGATTGAGGTATTTGAAAAGATGCTTACAGGCTCTCCCGGCTTCTCCCTTCTCGGAAAAGGACTACACGCTACTTAGCATTGAATTCTTGTTTGCAAAAAAGGTTTTCAAATCACCTTCTGGCTTCTGTTCAATTCTATCCTACGTCTTCGACTTCCCGAATGGAAAGTCTTGCTTGAAGTCTAACTTTTCAAACGTCTGTTAGAACACAGCCTTGTAAATGAACACGTTTATAAAAACTAACCTGGTAATGGCTCTCATACAGTACTCTTCTTTGCGTGTTGCACATGTTACATCATGTCATTTGTGAGCCAAAAAGAAATCAAAACATGACCTTGAAAAGTTATAAAAAGGGACGTCGCCCGATATGGGACTTGAACCCATGACCCTCAGATTAAAAGTCTGATGCTCTACCGACTGAGCTAACCGGGCGGCTCGTAACAACCTTTCGTTAATAAAGATGTCCATTTACCATTGCTAAGGGGGGTGTTTCAAGAAAACGAAAAGGTAAGTGTGCCTTCGTGAAATCAGTTAATCTTCTCTGATTCTGTTTTTGTAGGAAAGATGTTTCGAATTTTATTTGTGCGTCACCAGGCGTGATAAAAGCATACACACATGCGTAAAATACCAAACGGGGTAGTGTAAAATGCAGACTGCGGATTGACTGCGAACCATTGTTTTTAAGGTGAGAAACAGGCTTTTTCAGACTTCTTTACGCAACTGCATAAATTGCGTTCAGTGCGACGATCATTTCTTCCTTTTCAGTGAAACTATTGTTGTCACGTTCTCATTTGCATGTTGAAAATCAATAGTCTGTAGTCCGCGTTTTACACTGACCGATACCAAACAGGTTCATTAGACTTAAGACTGTTTACACGACAACAAGACTTCAAATTCTTTTCACCCTCTCACACATGGTAGAGATTGCCCTTAGAAGTGTCGACCTGACCAAAAAATAATAAAAAAATAGGTGAGCAGGGAACACCAAAAATTGTCTCCCTCGTTCCTAGTCGTCTCAAGTGTGTTTGAAAAACGGAAAACTCGACTGCGAGCGATAACATCGCCCAATGGGCCATGAAAACGCACGTTTAGCGTTGGCGAAAAGGGCGCTGGGAAGGGTGAACGAGAAAAATGAGACTTCGCGTTTCCCATGATACCTACAATGAGGGACAAAAGTGTTGGCACACTTCCGTAAAATGGCCCCTTTTTGCATAGTGGATATACTTATCCCATTCCCCTGTCTACCCCAACCCCTTCCCCCCCAAAATCAATGTTGAATTTTGGACCCTCAAGTCTTTTTTTTACTTCAGACAACATTGATTCGGGGGGTGAGGGGATTTACGGCGTTTAAAAAGAATGAAATAATAGATGAATTAAATGTTTGCTAAAAGCACCCGTTTTAAACAAGTGTGTCAACTACTTTTGTCCCTGATTGTCTGAAATATGTATCTGTGTTTTCCGGCTAGATTTTTGACGCTGCTGAATTTTTGTGCGATGACGTTACTCTATGGGCCAAATTGTTTTTTTTAGAAACAACAATTTGTAAAGTTTCGTCCTGATTTGTAGTATACGTAGAGTAAAATGTACGAAGCGTATGTCATCACTTAATCTTGTACTTCCGCGCGCGTTCCTGATACCCTGTGGGGTCGAGAGGAAATCATTTGTGTTATGATCAATGCCGTTGCAGCGGATGTAATGTTTTCACAAGTATTATCAATAGTGGAAAAAGGATGGAAACACTAAGGTGCAATGGAAATTGTTCTGGTAAATGATTAACTTAAGCGAATGAAGTACTGCAGAGTAACTGAGGGGACATGCATTATTTTTGACATTGACTTGTGCCATTAGTGAAAGGACGTGAACAATATACAGGTTATGAACCTCATAAATGATGGGCCAGCCGTTTGTGCTATGTCCTATATATAGATGTGTGTTTTTTTTGGAGACCTTTTCAAACCTAAGTGATCCAAACCTTTAGCGTAGGTAGGCGTCGAACAGGTTAGACCAGGTTTTGGAATGTACTTTTGTAATGATTTTAGATGACCGCCTGCCATTTATTCAGTGGCATAATTTTTTTATTGATGTTGGATGGACAACTATTTCATTTCCCAGCTCGTAAATCACAGAATACCAAAGAAATTGTTTTCAAGATAGACACACCAGTTTGCGTCATCGCCAAAACAGCAATTACTTTTGCCCAGAAGTTCACTTGATGACAAGGAAAGCGGGATAACATGTGATCAATGACAGCCGTGCGCTGGAAAATTTTCCTTTTTTATGCGCTAATTCCTCACGAAAGGCAAAAGAAGATTCCGCTATGTAGAAAGTACTTCGCAATACGTATTCTTGGCAAGAAAAATTCCAGCGATGTGGTGCAAATAAGGAGTTTCAACGGTTAACCACGAGAATACATATGGACATTAAGAGGTCATAACAGACTCATTTTACTTTTCGTTTTCCGAAACGTGGTTAACCGTTGTAACACGAAGGAAGCAGTGTTTTCCTCAGTTTGAGCTGTCGTTTTCTTTGAGAGTCAAATACCAGTTCACGTTTCAAAGCTCTCTTTTCATTTTCTCTGCCGACAATAGACAAAAACACAGGGTTTCGCTTGAGAAATACAGTCCAAATACACAGCCATATGCGCTCATGTCACGCTATTTGCGTTGCGTTATCATGTCACTCATGGTGTCACGAGGTGGGATTGAAAGTAATTGTTTTCGTGGACACTTGCAATGTTTGCTAGGCTGTCCTTAGTTTTTTATTGAATTGGCCATGAATTTACCTTCACTTTTCCGTAGTTTCGATATTGAACGCAGTGACGGCCGCTCCGCACTAACGCTCCATATTTCCGTGGCCGGCCAGTGACTATCCCCACTACGTGTCAATCCTTACCCTACCCGTGATTGTTTGCGCCTTAACCATCGGATAAAGTGAAGAACGAGAAACATTCACTTTATTAAAAACATTTTCAGTACGCGTACCCTTGAAATTCATCAAAAGTTGTACATGTGCGCGAGTTTCAGCGTTAGTTTTTAGCTTGTAAACCATATCGACGTTAATTCTGGATATCGCAGCCCTTTTATTACGTCATCACGTAATTCCAATTGGCCCTATAATTCGGTCGTGAATAAGTCAATGTCACCCCCACCACCAATAACATAATTATGTCTTTGATTTCTTTAATTTCAGTTAAAATCAGTGTCATGCACGGCTCAACTTGTGTGCAGTAGCACAATTTTGCATTCAGACAATGAGGGACAAAAGTGTTGGCACACTTCCGTAAAATGGCCCCTTTTTGCATAGTGGATATACTTATCCCATTCCCCTGTCTACCCCAACCCCTTCCCCCCCAAAATCAATGTTGAATTTTGGACCCTCAAGTCTTTTTTTTACTTCAGACAACATTGATTCGGGGGGTGAGGGGATTTACGGCGTTTAAAAAGAATGAAATAATAGATGAATTAAATGTTTGCTAAAAGCACCCGTTTTAAACAAGTGTGTCAACTACTTTTGTCCCTGATTGTAGCACGAAACCTATAATCGCTCCAGTCGCTCTCGAATCCGCTAGAATGCGATTGGGTACGAGGCAGACATCTTGTAGTTCAAAACAATCTCGGCAGAAAAAAAAAGGAACGGCGTAAGGCGCGGTATCTCAGCTGTTTGGTAGAGCTGTAGAGGTTAAACACGTTTTGCGAATAAGAAATAGCCAAATTACTGATTAAAATTATAGCAAGAATAGCAAAATTAAACCTCGAATGATCACGTCTACCACTTGAAGAATATCTGCTCCACTTAAGGCACTACAAATGGTCCTCTTCGGAGACGTGGGTGCAAATCTCATCACTACCATTTACATTTTTCACTCGAAGTAATCCAAGTGTGAAAAATGATCAAATAACTAGTAATAACCAAAGGTTACAGAGTGCGGGTGACAACGATCAAAGGTCAAAACGGCTCCAGCGCTGTGCTTTGCGTAAGTTTCACGTCACAGATGGTCAAAACCCGCATGTTCAGATTACGAGTGATAGAAGGTCCAAATACGCATGATCAAAATGCGTTCTGTACATTCCATACATTCTTAGTGGAAGTCCAAACGAATGCTGGCTACATACATGCGACACATGCCTAATAACAACCTGGAGATTAGGATTGCACGCTCCTCTTGTCGCCCGCAATAACTGAACGTTCGCTTTCGATACCCATTGCCATATAACAGGGTTTACCTTTTCATACCCTATTTTTTCTGGCGCTAAATAAATGTTTTAGGCTCTACTACTTACTATGCACGATTTAGACTTTCAAAAAGTCCTTCGTCCCTCGCTGTCGGCCGCTTCGCGGCCAAAAAAGGCTTGCCCCGCTCGCCAAGAGGTCGACTTGTAGCAAGTCTATGCATGATTGTGGGGACACAGTTACAATGGCGTTACCGTAGTTACAATGACGTTACCGTTAATGTTGAACAAAGGAAGCAAGGCTGACTTTACAGTCGGGAATATATATTTTTTGTTACCAATATTTCGTCCTTCTTCAGGATCATACAAACAATGATAAGGTTAAGCTGAGACGTTACAATTTGAAATAAGAAATAGCGTGCAATTTGATACTATAATAACACGTTAAATTTTAAATAAGAAAAAAAGTGAACGCTGTTTTTAGAAGCAAAGATAGGTATATGCGGTAGCGTGGCCGAGTGGTCTAAGGCGCTGGTTTTAGGCACCAGTCTCTTCGGAGGCGTGGGTTCGAATCCCACCGCTGCCATCTGTTTCTTTTTATAAGGTGAACGATTCGCTAATACTTCCTTGACTTCCTTCACAAATTTGGCTCTAAGTTTTTCTTTTACTGCATTCTTGTTTTTATTATCTTTGATTTTTCATCGAGAAAGGAGACTCATAAACTATGAGAAGAAAAGGCAAAAGCAAACGGCCAGATACTACTCTTTATCGAGAAAAGACCCCCCTGCATACAGTCATTAAGAGAGATACGTAAAATATAAACTTGTTGACCCCTGGATTAACTCGATGGCTTGAGGTTTGACCTTGTACAAATACCCGTGTCGTGGATCGAAAATTCTAGAATTGAATGCTTGTTACATTTTACCACCTTAAATTCAACTTTCTGCAGGTTTTGAGCTAAATCTTCAAAATTGCACCCTAGCAGTCCTTCCTTTTAGACGGTTTCATCACGCATTCCCGCTGTCCACGCGTTGCTTCCGAAATACAGAGAAACTTTGTTTTGGTTCCACACCCGTTAAAAATGTTATATATAGAGGATATTACACGGTGGCGAGAAGATATGAATTTTATGTTCTCGTGACAAGAACAATATCTCACGAGTGAGCGAAGCGAACGAGTGAGATATTGTTCTTGCCACGAGAACATAAAATTCATATCTTCGAGTCAACGTGTAATGTTCTTTTTATTATATGGAGAAACCAATTCAACAAAAGCAAAAGGCGGGAATCGTGACGTCATTGAACGATACGACACTCACAAAGGTGACATACGGAAATTACGCCACTCGGGTCCCGGATGAAGTGGCGTATGGAATCTACGAGTGGTTTAGTTCCCAGTAAAACACTCTCCTCCATATAATAAAAGGGCATATAAAAGTGACATTTTTAGAGTTAAGAAAAGGGAATTCAGGGCCTTAGTGGAATGGACGCAGTTTGTCAATGAACACCTAATATAATTGGAACAACAGGAGACACAGCTATTTTGTATAAATAAATATAATTCCCTATTCGAAGTTTATAAATATTATTGACATTCAGAATTCCCACCATTTTAAATAAAAGATCAGAGTAAGTGTCGAAAGCACTCCCTGTCATGACCCCCTCTAGCTACTTCCAGTGAGCAAATCACTGACGATACACATGGGAAATATCCTTGCATGCTAACCAAATTTGAAAACGTAGCAGGAATGTTCTCAGTAAGTATACCCCGTAGTTGTGTATTGTGTACTCTAGCTGAGTATTGGTAGTATATATAGCTACTGTTTATAGGTATTGAATATTATTCCTGTATATAGCTGAGTATAGCGTAGCGTAGCTGGATACAGTGTAGTATAGCTGATGAGTGCAGCTAGTGTATTTTGGTTGAGTATAGTGTGCAGTAGACTTCGTTTCACACTTTTCCACCTCCATTATGTGTATGTCTGTATGTTATATCTGTTCGTTACATCAGTTGTAGTTCCCCATGCATGACTTTCCTACCGGGATTAGTGTCCTTGATGCTGACCAAAAGGATCGCAGTTACTGTGAACGAGATTGGAAGTTTGATATTGTGTGCTACTTTTCTGAACTTTGGTAGAATGTATTCCTTACCCACTGCGGTCCAACCGTAGGAGAAAAAAAAAGGGAGAGCAGGTCCGACTAGAGAGTTTTATGCTCGCTAATAATCACTGGCATCGAGTCAGAAAAACAGTAAACTGGAGACAATATGAAAATTAAACAGCTGGACGGAGTAATGAACTTCCGCGAAAAGGTTCTTCCAGTCATTAGAATCATTCCTCTCCTTGTTACATTAAACGTGTTCACCTAACACTCATTGGCGCTTATATATATTAAGGTGACGTCACATACAGTTTACGTCCCAGATAAAAACAAATCAACCAACCGCGCATGCCTGGGACCTTACATCCGAAAAATTGATTCTGCTATGTAAAGAATACCGTGTCCCTTCGCACTACATAGAATAGAGTAACAAATTAGCAGTCAAATTAAAATTATCACTTGATATATTTTTTGTTGATTAATTAAAGCAAGAAAAGGAATAGTAGATGGCAGCGGTGGGATTCGAACCCACGCCTCCGAAGAGACTGGTGCCTTAAACCAGCGCCTTAGACCACTCGGCCACGCTACCAATCCGTCAATTAGCTATCGAGAAATGAGTTCAAAAACGAGTCGCAGCCGAGATTTTTAAGACCGACTTCGAGGTGTCTACATGTCGGATGAAACACTGAATTGAGTTTTGGATATAGCTTCTCAAATGAACAATAATCCTTAAAGGAATGCAAAGAGAAAGTTCGCAAAAGTTTATGGTATTTAGTGTCCGTTAACAAAACCACCGTCGCGGTTGTGATTTTCTTTCCTTTTTCTTTATGAATCTTTAATGAGTTTGAGAATACACCTTCTTCATTGCTTGCCAATCATCGGCGGAATGATGGGCAACAAAACTAGACGAATGGAAATGAAAGAATAGAACATCACTGACACATGTTTTATCGATGTAAAGACTAAAGCAGACATTTTTACGAGTAAAATTTGCTTTAAGGCAACTTGAACAAGTTTATCCTGAACGAGCCTTAGTGTTGGACAATGGAAACTTATATTTGTACTGATGCTTTTAGTTTGCGACTCAGTCAGATGGACGGAATTTTAGAAAGACCCTTTGAGAGGCTATTATCCGTTTCTGTTAAGTGAAAAGTAAGATTTGATAAGATATTCAGTTATAGACAGTGCGCAGATAATTAGGACATTGTCTACAATACAGGGTTGGCGATATATAGGAGTATCAAACTCTGGACCCCGGGGGGGGAGGGGACTCCGCATATGAAAGGGGTGGGGATGCTCGTCGGAAATTTTGAATTAAACCCCTAAGGGAGACCGATCTGGGCGTGGCCCAAGCTTTTTTTGACTCCTAAAAGAGACCATGTTAAAACACAGACACTTGGATTATATGAATGGAGTAAATAAAACGAATTTAAAATATACATATCAAATATATATTTTTATATATATTTTTTCGCGTGCCACCCTAAACGAGACCTTCACGGCTAAATATGATGGCGTTTTGCCCAGAACACCCTAAGTGAGACCAAAATCCGAAATTTATACCCCTAGGCACAACGACGAGCATCCCCACCCCTTTCATATGCGGAGTCCCCCCCCCCCTCCCCGGGCTCTGGACACAGGAAAATGTCCGTTGTCTCTATTAAAGCAGGTTAACGTTATAGAAAAAAAAGAGCTTCTGGTCGAGACAAAGGAAGGTGCTTGTTGCAGGGGCACCCAACAACAGTTTTCTGTAAAATTTCTGTTCGGAGAAGCAAAAATTGCCCAGGTTTTTCTATTGAGCTTGAGGAAGGCTAAAAATTTTTTGTTGACCGTTCCCGTTTCACGTACAATTTTCGAAGCTTATCTAATAAATTTCCTACGATTTTCTGAAGTTCAATGTTTCACATTTCACTCCTTAGGTAAGCTGATTTTTCGCAGAAAAAGGAAATCTAAAATTTCGGATTCGAAAATGCAATGGTAAGAGGAATCAGAAAAAATCTGTCTTTCGTAAAACTTTAAATTGCATCTATAAAATTTTTCGGAAAAATAATACTGAAGCCCTGAAAATTTCGACTCAAGTTGCCCTAGGATGACCGAACAGATATAAATTTCATAACGCCGCTTAGAAAGCATTTCTACGGACCTAAAAGTACTCTGGGTAGCCCAAAAAGTGTTTTGAATGCATTTAGGATGAAAACGCCGTTGGGTGCCCCTGTTGTTATACGAGTGCCCGTAGAGCGCCGGCCAAAATGTTCCGGTGAAGCAAAAATTTATGCCACCTACGTTGCAAATCTCATTTTTAGCCATTTCCATGCTGATTGGCGGAAAACCGGTCAAAACAGGAGAGGCTGGTAAAAAATGAGCTTTTTCCTTACCAAAATTCCTACTCGTGAGCCATCCCGTTAGCTCAGTCGGTAGAGCATCGGACTTTTAATCTGAGGGTCATGGGGTTTAAGTTCCATATGGGGAGAAATTTTGTTGATTTTCCAGATAATTGTTGAAAGTATTGCCTTTGGATAAGTAACCTGGGGTTTCCCTCTGCTAACCTAACATTTTGAAAGTTGCTGTAAATTTTTGCAGCAAAAATAAGTTTGACTGATCTTTACTATTATAATTCTTTATTTTAAAGCATGATAGTAGACTTTATCATGACTCGGGTTAACGAGTATATAATTATTTAATATAGCTATTTTATAAGAAACATGAGGGAGATGGAGGCAAGCAGTGTCCGTATTCTGAGGCGAGGTCTCTGTAAAGCAGCGTCGGAGACTATAACACGTTACAACGATAATTTATTGACAACCGTGATATCCTGCAGATAAACAAGTTTATCTATTTGTTTGGATGAAACAAATGCAAATGTCAGTAAATCGGAGACACAAAACGGCAACTTAATGAACGATTTGGAGAACACCTCCGATCCATTTTAAACAACCTGTTTAACGCTGCAGCGACCCCACGCCCGTCTCACTAGATTTCAGTCAACCTGGACATGCAATGTACACCTGGTCTTTCTAGTGCGAACGATCCTTATGTCCTTGCTTCTCACTATCATGATGGGTATTCGTTACCTCTGTTAATGTACCCTCGGGTTAGCTGAAACTTTCCGCGGTTTTATTAACACCTGGTCTTTCTTGTGTGAACGAAACGTCGTCTTGTTTCGCCACATCCTGGTGTGGATTAGTTATGTAGTTATCTCTGTTAGTGTACCTGGGCCTGGTTCCTGAAAGGCCGATTATCGCTAATCTAGGATTAAATTTTGTCCCACTTTTGGTATTTCGTTGCCTTTGGATTGCTTAGAGTAACATTTTATGTTATCATTACTGTATCTCAGAATAAATTCTCGATATCATATTGTAAGCTTGAGTCACATAGAGAAGAAAACCTTGCTTAAATTTTGACTTAATCTTGGGTTTAATTAAACCATCTTTCGAGGAACCGGGCCCATCTCTGCCTGCGGTTCAGGTGAAACTTTCGGTTTTATTGAAACCTGAGCCTTCTAGTGTGAACGAATCGTCGTCTTTTTTCTCCAGATCCTGGTAGGGATTAGTTATGTACTTATTTCTGTACGTGTGGCTGATCTCTGCCCTCGG
This sequence comes from Porites lutea, assembly GCF_958299795.1. Classification (NCBI taxonomy): domain Eukaryota; kingdom Metazoa; phylum Cnidaria; class Anthozoa; order Scleractinia; family Poritidae; genus Porites; species Porites lutea. The sequence continues at coordinate 21,596,860 of NC_133201.1, forward strand.
TTTCGATGAAAAACAGTACTGTGCGTTTCAAACTCTTCAGTTCTTGCTTCCTCTCCTCCATTCGTGATACCGATCCTACGCATTCGTCTGCAGAACAGAATTTTAGGGAATTCATTCCTGAAAATGGGGTTCATCCCCGCGTAAATAAATGGATTGATCGTGTTCGACAAATAAAGAAGAATCATGCACAACAGTTCTACGTTTCTCGGCATAGTCGCTACGAGGTGGAAACGACGCAAAACCACGATTATCCAAAATGGGATCCAACATATCATGAACGCAAACACGACGGCGAAGAGAGATTTACTCAGTTTTATTTCTCGCGCACTGATGCTAGTGTTATTCTGACGTGCCTGGTTTGCCACTAATCCGTCTGCCTTGTGCTGTCGAATCGTTTTTGCGACCTTTATGTAACTGAAGATTGTAGTCATTAACGGCGTCAGAAAGAAGAGAGTAAGGACTATTCCATAGTGAATCATTTTTCCACTCTCACTGAGATGTGCAATGGAGCACTGTGCATAACCGGGAACGAACTCGAATGCTTGAAGCCCAGCCAGACGTGGCACCACAGTGTAACAAGCCACTAACGTCCACACAACCCCGAGTAAAGCGCACGACTTTCGGGTAGAGAACATTTTTCTGTAAAGCCCGTCCGACTTGCACATTCTCACATAACGGTTAGCTGCAGTTAGTCCCATAGTTACGGGTGAAACATAGATGACAAATAAACTGAAAAATGCATGAAGTTGGCAAATTTCCTCACTGAAAATCCATTTGCTGGTAATCAGCACGCCAATAGCATAAGGCATAACAAAGATGGCTGAAAGCAAGTCACTCACAGCCAAAGCGATAATATAAATGTTTGTTGTTGTGCGTAGTCGTCTGTTTCTATACACTGAGATGCAAACAAAGGTGTTACCTGTAAAGGATAAAACGTTTAAGATTACGACCGATATGACTTCCACAACTGTTAAAAACAGACCGCGGGAGTTCAGACTGTCCGTCATGGTCCTTCGGGTAGGAATAATTTCAGTGTAAAATCCTTTTTCCTCGTTCGCTCCCAAATAAACTTATTTCCCCTTTTGCTTCTCCTGTTTTATTCAGTTGACCAATATTGAAATCATTAATGTTTATAGTAGCACCCCTTAATCAATTATACCAGCGAATGAACATGTATTAGATATTTTACTATGTTGGCAATATCCTCAACAGTGACAAATTGAAGCCCAAAATTACGGTGAAGTTAAATTACTGCTATTATCAGGTTTTATGTTTATATTCCGGCTATCAATTCGTCTTGTGTTTACTGATTAACAACTTGAACCAATCTTTCATGTTATATCACGTATTTCCTTGTGCCTCAAGCCATGTCCGTGACATTTTTTCATATTTTCATTTTGTTACTGAGACACTGACGAGATTCTTGGGGCCAACCTAAATTTAAACCACGGCTTTTAACAATAGATGGCTTCAGTTGGCTTGATAAAGGTTTCTTGTTTTATTTAAGTTCATTAGTTTAATTTTTAGGGCACATGCATACATAATTAAGTATTGTCTAAAAAAGGAACTAACCGCAGAGAGCTTTAATGTAGCTGTGTGTTTATTACATATCCAGGAAACAGGAAAAGGGACGGCATATCTTTTTATAGGTACTTTATCATAAGAATAATTTAGCACGGAAGGGAATTTAAATAGTATTCTTTTTCTCAGACTGTTAAATTTCGGGAGGCCTGTCTTGAAAGTTAGAAAGTAGTTTAGTACGAATTAATATTTTGCCTATTTTTAGACCTTTGATAGCCACCTGGAAAATGCGAATTTACTATATATCGTCATCGTTAATGATTTACATTGTTTGTTTCCTGAAGACACAGAATTCCTTGTCCCCGCAATTTCTATTTCAAAATTTTCGTTAGTTATAAAGGTGTTTTTCAGTCCAATTTTCATCGGCGTAATATAACCATTTTTGGGAAACGTTTTCTGAAGATAAATAATCATCAGGTCAAGAGAACGGTACGACGAAAAAGTCTAAGTATCAACCGGATTTTGCTAAAATCGGTTGCACCATTGAAATAAGTAGTTTACGGAAACTATAATTTTATAATAAAAATTGGTGTTTGGTTCCCATTTTTGATGATCGTTTGAAATTTTTGAAGAAGTGTTTGGAGCCTACTGTTAGCTAAAAAAAATCACATCTTCTTACGCTCTCCGTATGAAATTCTATTTGGATTGCAAAAGATGCCTTTTTACATTCAACTCTGGCCTTGCGTATAGCCCGAAACTATAAAACAACGGCTAAACCCACGGCAAAAATTGTAAACGTCTGACCGAAAAAAACTCCCACAATTAAATACTCTAGTTATCACAGACTTATTGGTGATGACATTTTTCGGGCCCGGTTTAATTTGTAGGTGCCGGTGCGAATGTAAGTAAAAGTGTTAGGATTAGGATAAGGATCCAAGCTACAGGACTTTTAGTCACACCTACACAACTCCAAATTAAGCCATCTGTAAATTGGTGACTCTCAAATAATTTCTTAATTGCAAGTGACAACTACTGACAAGTACCAAGTGATGATCAGTCAGTAAGTGTTGATTGCTCGCAGAATTACCATTGCTACTGTCGCTAGAGCTGATTTGTGAGAAGAGGCAGGGTGATGGGCTCCTGGCAGGACTTATTTTTTCCTTCGACAAACAGGTTAAACGACAAGAACTTGTAGTGAACAAAAATAGGACGAGTTGTGGTTTTTAGGGGAACAATTTTGAAAAACGTAATTTTCCATCCTTGGAGACCCGGGGTGGATTGGACACAACAGATTTTTTTGTGCCCAATCAGAGACAAGCATTCAAATGAGTCGTGAAACTGGTTTGTTAACAGTAGCATCCCAGGGGTGATCTCGCCCGTTCTTGAAAACTTTAGCCGCCGCTTTTCCGCACCTGGCTGACCTCCACTGGGTCTCCGAGGATGGGGTTTTTCGTCCATAAAAAATCTTTTTAATTGTTTTTATCTCTGGTAATTCTGCTTTGACTAGACGACTTACTAGTACAAACAAGTGAATATTTCACCAAAAAACTCGTTGCTTGGTTTGGTAACACGTTAGAGAGAAACTAGTTTCAGAGGTGACTGTTGTAGTCGTGACCGTCTGAGTTTGATCTCGCTCACGTCAGAAAAAAAACCATCTTGAAGTGAAGCTATACAACGGGAGAGAAGTTGAAATTGAAAAAGATGAAAGCTCACGAATAGTAGGTGCAAAGCGAAATCACCAGCTAACTACTAACAGGCATGCAGCTTCTGTACCCAGGCTCCTGGGGTTCTTGGTCCGATTCGACAGTTGGTGGACTGGGGCTTTCCCGGTAGGAGGGACAACCTGAAAAATCCACCATTTTCACATCTCCGATTACACACATTGTTTGCTCTCCAAAGTTTTGCAGAATCTTCCATTTTAATGCCGACACCAGAAAGTTATCCGGTATAATGTGAACACGTATCGTGTGATATGTGACTCTCCGCTTTAGAGATCGGCACCGGCGCTTCGCTCCGTTACAGAAATCGCGCAAAAATCACCGTTCTTATGTCTGAACAGAAGCCCTATCCGGTATAGTTTTCGTGCCAACGCAAAAGTTATCCGGAAGAGAGTGAACATAGCCTTATTTTGATCGGCAACTTATGTACTGTGGTCCAAAGAGAAATTGAAGACAGTACTTATGGACAATTTTTTTTGGAAGGGTAAACGAGGTGTATTATCATAGGAGATGTGCAAATGGCGAATGCCTATGCTTCATAACTATCAAGAACAACCAATAAAAGAAAAATTAAACGTCCTTTTACTTCCGACCCACTGCCGCAATGAATTTGGAGAATTTCATTACTAATCAATACTAATCATAGAGATCCATACCACTAAACATTCAGTATTAGACGCTATGGTAAGTACAGTATATACATAACCTTCACTATATACATTATCCATCGCCTTGATAACTGTACATCATTATACACTTACATTAGAGAGCTTCAGATGCTAAGACGAGGACGACTACGAGAACGGGATTTTCTCAATACTAACTACTGCACATGCGCAAACCAACGTCATTTTGGCGGGAAAATGTGATAGCCGTCGTCATTCTACTACGAGTTTTAGAGAGAATGTTGTAGTGGCGAAACAAGTTATCAAATGTAAAGAATTTTATCATTTAAAGATCAGGAGAGGACTTTACCTCCTTAATAAATAAGGAAATAAGCGAACTAACCTTTGTGGTGAAAAAAAAAAGTACTATGATGCTTTACGGGGTGTCTATTTTTAGAGAAGTCGTCCTCGTCTTCGAATCTAAAGCTCTCTAATATGATACCAAAAGAACAACATTTTTGTAAAGCTTCTGGGCAAACAAGGTCTAATACGGTTACCTTGTAAGTTAACTTATCAGTGTGACGATTCGAAATAATGGAAGATTTCTTGCATATATTACTAATAAAATTTTGAAATATGATTAAAGATACGAAGCTGTGAGCATTGCAATATAAACGGTGAAATCCAATCTCATTATTTTATTTGGCGTAAAATAATTGAACTTTCCTACGAGGAAAAGGGTGAGCAATTCCCAAATTGTCGCACAAAATTGAATTAAAATTGAATATTCCAGAGAGTATGATTCAACTATAAAATCGCTATATTGAAGGGTTAGCTTCACCACTCTACTCCTAAATTCTTCTAAACTACGTTGCACGTTGTCGCACAAAATTGAATTAAAATAAAATATTCCAGAGAGTATGATTCAATTTCAAAATCGCTCTGTGGACAGGTTGGCTTTACCAGTCTACTCCTAAATTCTTCTAAACTACGTCGCATTTATTTAAAAAAAATTAAAGTTAAAAAATTATTCGCCACCGCCACTGTGAATTGTAAAAAATTATTCATATCAAAATATACCTTACTTTCCCGGTATCGGCGCAGAAAAATTGCGAGTATTTACAAGAATGTAAAATAAAAATACAAAGGCATTCGAATTTGCTTTTAAAAAATAATTTCAACAGGGTTCTAAAATTTTCACGAATAATCAATCATAATCTCAGTGTTCCACCAATCAAATGCTTTGAAGCTGCTAACAATCTATACCGCTGGCGTAGATTGCGGGCACGTACGTGCTCGTTAAGAATTTCCTCAGTGTGATTGGCGGGAAACCAGCCTTGTGTTCCATCGCATAACCTCTCACCATGATACCAACCTGAAAAGAAATAGAATATTAAATAAATAAACTTTGAGCTTTTGTAACAAGTCGCCACTAAAGAAACGAGAGAGAGACTGGGCCGTGTTAACTTTCGCAAAGACTTTTGGGATTGTAACAGGAGACAGGGTAAAAAATTAGCCAATATGGACTTTAATATCCAACGACGTGACCGCATCGAGAACGTAGAAAAAAAAAAAAGGTTTAATAAGTCAAAAAACAACTTTGCACGTGCATCACACTTCTTCGTACATTTCTGTGCCTTTTTTGCACGAGTGCCTTATTTCGCGTTTTATAGAGAACGTAAACTAGCAACGACGAAATTTTATTTCCCTTTCTGGACTATATGGTCTCTTGGAATTCAACTTCAGGGGGGTCACCTACATTTGACAAAGTAAGTTGGTTGGAATAATGGAAAATAGATTAGATTGAGGACCCACTATGTTTCGACCTTTTCAATGATTCGAACCCATTTGGCTTCCCCAGAAGGTTCGAAAAATGGGATAAACTTGCAATAGGCCAAGTTACAGTTGTATGCAAAACAAACTAGCCTGAAAGTAGAAGCGAGGCTGGCGGATACTTTCTGTTGATAGAAACCTATCTGGTGGGGGGGAAGAGAGCCTTCTCGCAGGCTAATTTGCATTGTGTATGTGTGAAAGGCTGTGTATACGTTTACTTACCATCCGGGAGTTTTTTCAGCACATTAATGACGTCACCCTCGTAAAGTGATAGTTCATCTGGCTGTTGGGCCGTGTAGTTATGAAGCGCGTTTACTTGAGGGCAATCTATGACACAAATGTTGCATGAAAATTAATCATCATCGTTTTCCACTAACGCGTTTACCGTGATCTCTGATTTGCAAAAAACTAAGCCAGGAAAGTTCATTTTCTCTTCGAACCACACTGAAAGGCAGAACCAACAGAACCGGTATTTACAAAAAAGTTCCAATAAGAGTCGAATTGTGACTGAAAAAGAAATCATAAAACTAACTGCATGGAAGCGCGGGAAAACAGGAGGCGCACGTCTCGAAAGCTTTCCTTTCTGATTGGTTGAGAAGAAAACGTGATAGTTTTGGCCAATCAATACATAACTAATTGACAACCGCTTTCTTGCAATCGTTACTGAGGGCGATCAGGCCCTCAGTTTAACGACGAGAGTGCGAAGCGCGAGACATCAGAGAGAAAGGAAAAGAGAAAACCACTATTTTTTTTCAATTTTGGAAGCAAGGACCAAGGTAATAGCTAAAATAAAAGGACCGGATCCTAATAAAGGATCTTATCAGCTAAAAATTAAAATACAGAACAAAAGAAGCAATGCTGATGTTACAGTCGGGAGTATATATTTCTTTGTTACCAATATTTCGGAAGGCACGGTTTTCCTTCTTCAGGGTCTTACATACAATCATGTAGGACCTTGAAGAAGGACGGCCGTGCCAGGCTTCCGAAATTTTGGTAACAAAAAATATATATTCCCGACTGTAAAATCAGCCTTGCATCTTTTGTTCGTTTTTTTTTTTCCGCCTGTGTTGCGCTGCACGCGAAGGGCCCATTCGCCTTGCTTAGCTCATGAAGCGCCTGTTATGCAGGCTATATTGCACGTGTATTCTTCTTATAGGATTTTTAGGATTCAGTTCATAACACTGTCCTTACCCCAAGACGCGTACACGGTTTCGCCCTCTTGCTCGGCGGCTGGCGGTTTGAACGCTTCCATCCAACGCGTTTTGTCCGTTCTGAAAGGCCGAAGAAAAAAATTATTGGCACCCAAAAAGGACGGAAGAAATTGAGCTCAAAGGGGCTCATCACGATTGTCTGAGTTCATTGTGTTAACAATGCCAAATTATGTGTCTTCATTCGCAATTGAACTTAAGAAATTATATGCGAATGACAGATCCCAGCTCCTCGTTAAGCAAACATGTCTCCTACGAGTTACAGTGGCGGATCCAGGGGAGGCTCCCCCCTTATTTTTAGACCAAACTGAGGCCCGAAGGGCCCAAAAAAGGTTTTTTTGGAGACCGCCCCCTCCCTCCCCCCCCCGCCGCCCCCACTTTTTCTTAAGGTCTGGATCCGGCACTGCATCATATCAAATTATCCGTTTCAGCCTTCTTCAAGTTTGCCCATCCGCGCCTCCTTTTGTACTTTCTGTGTTATTTATCCCTTTGTGTCATCTTTTAAGAGGTTATTTGTATGTTTCACTCAGTTTGGTGGCGTTTCTACTGTTTGAATCTTGATAAATTTTGGGACACAATTCCTTTAAGAACAAATTAGACAACTGTGTATAACACAAATTAAAAAGTGAACATCAGGTGACACATAATATTAGAACTACTTACTCGCTGTTGGCAGCCATCAAGAACTCCTTGGTTTTACTGTCAGAATTCTCTAACAATACCAACGAGAACACGTGGTCTAAACTCATATCCAATTCCTGAGGTTCTTCCACTTGGGTCATGTTACGTGTGGCGTAATCCAGAACTTGAAACCGATTCTCACTGATAAGAAATAAGTAGATTAGCTTGATAGGGAAAACAAAAGATGAAACTTTAACGATAACTAAATAATATTGGTCTAAGCAAATATCTCGGTAAATATCAGCTAACTTGTGACTTTGATTTTATTAACTTCGCTAAGACAAAGACAAAAAAATTGAACGAAGGACCCTTGCAACAGCCTGCGTAGACAATTATAACAAGCTTAAAGCATTCGCAACAATCAATTAACTTTCATACCTTTTCTTTTTCGCCAAGAGTAACAAATCGTTGAAAAGAAACATGTAAATAGATTTCAATTTGGGTTTTAGTCTCTTTAGTGGACTCTTGGAGTCCTCCACAACTTGCATAAGATCACCTCGTCTGAGCAGATATCGAGACGGTGTCGCTAAAGCGAGAGGCTGTAAAAATATACGAGTTATCAACTTGTGAGTATTATTGAATACTTCATCACTACAACTATGCTAAGTATATATATCCTGTTATGTTCATCTCGCTATTCTGATATTTGAAAAATTATACCTTGGTCCTTATTAGACATCGATCAGAATCAAGGGGGTAGTCTGCTGGTTGTGGTTTTTTGGGGGGGAAAATTTAATTTTTTAACAGCCCCATAATCCAATATTTTTCAATTTTCAAAAATATTTAAAATCCCCTCCCCCCAATTTTTAGAGAGATTTTACTTAACCCGTGAAATAGGTAGTAGAATACTACGCGCTACGGGCCCTTGCCAGACGGCGGCCATTTTGTCCCGAGAGACTAAAGTATCGTTGTTTTACCTGTCTAGCCTCGCTCCCAAGTTTTTCACTGCGAGGTCGAGGATGGTAAAACAAAGATTTTTTCAGTCTCTCGGGACAATATTGTCACCGTGTGAATTAGGCCCATTATGTTCTAATAGACCTTTTAACCGATACGGCGGCCATATTGAATTAATTCGATTTAAGGCGTATCATACGATGCCCAGGGGGCATGAGCACATTTCGTTTTTATTTTCGAGCGCTTTTCGGGACAGTTTTCTTAGAATAAGATTCTAATGGCAAAAAAGATCCTTGTGCCGTGTTTGGATGTAATAATGATCGCCTTTTTCCCGAGAAATATACAGTGAAAGACTATATTTCTAATACTAAACTAGAAAAAGGCGATCATTATTACATCCAAACACGGCACAAGGATCTTTTTTCCCATTACAACCTTATTATTAGAAAACTTTAAGAAAAAATGCCCCGAAAAGCGCTCGAAAATACAAACGAAATGTGCTCATGCCCCCTGGACATCCTATAATACTCCTTAAAATTAATTCAATACGGCCGCCGTATCGGTAAAAAGGTCTATTCCCTTGTCTTCTTTTGTTTACTTGCAGCTATGTTGTAGTAGTTGTTATTCTCAGTTTCACTGGTAAAGTAAAATCACTCTATACATTAAAAACATTCAAAAAATCATCGAAAATTTCAAAAAATTACTGAACCAAGGACTCCAATCTAATTGAGTCATTTTTTGATTGAATGAGATCTTGGCTAGATATTTAAGAAAAAGGGCGGAAATGAACGAAAAACAACGCTTTTTACTAGACTGTCTTATTACTTGAAAACCACTCACATCAAAGAGTGTAACATAACAACAGAAAATACCACAAAAATATACATACAAAAACCTTTTTAATGTGCTCGGTTCCTATCCTAAGTAATAAGCAATCAAGCTGTTTTCTAACCTTTGTTTTGAATTCTATTTGTGTTTGCAAAACACAGATTTCCTCCATTCGTTCCATTTTTCTTGCCCCTTCATTGCAATCATTTACAATCTACAAAATACACATCGTAAGCCTCCAATTACATTGAGTCCTGAAGATATCCCAAACTCAGAGAGCAGTTTAAGTTCAGAGTTTGAGAAGGAAATAATATTTTTTTTTCAGGACAGGGGACGAGGAAGTGGGGTAACATGTCCTTACTCATCACCAAGGTGTCAAAGAAAAGAGTTTTTTTTTAATCATGTTGAACGAAACGAGGGAAGTGCGAAAGAAGGTGCGGCATCTCCGCGATATCCACGGGGTAAAAGTGGCAACAAAAACCAAAATTAGATGAAGTTTTTGTTCAGTGTTATTCACCTTGTTGATAGCAGCTAACGCCCGGTTTGATCTGTTAAACTCCTCACTTCCAGCTTCACAGTGTTGACAGATGGCCTAAGAAGAGAGGTACAAAATAATGACAAAAATATCAACAAAAAATTTGTTAATAGTAACTCAAAGGAACGTAACACCAGGAGAGCCAGAAACGTCTTTAGCGTGTGGGTTTGGTCAAATATACAGTTATTTCCACACTCTCACCTCAGGATTGGCACAAATAATAGACACGCTAAGTCAGACACCTTTTCCCAAAACTTGTCGAGTCGAATTCCTAACCCCTTGAACGCAGCATAGTTCCATCATTTAACTATCTTCTACGCCCAAAGAAAGAAAAGTTTTGCTGGGTTAAAGACTTTGACTTGACCTTGGAGTACCCAGGGTATCTGCCATTTGGAGGTCGCGCAGAAGACAGAGTCGGTGGCGCTTCGAACTGCACCGTGGAACTGTTCTAGTGGACGAATTTTGATCCAGTTTTCCGTGCAAAATGTGACAGCCAACCAAAGATGACCTTGCGTTCCAACAATCCCGTAGTGCATTTCGACATAGCGATACCAGTCAAGTCTTTCCGCGCAACTTGCAAATGACCATTTTGCCACTGTAGGAAACGAGAAGAAAGCTGGACGGGGTTAAATTTCGCAAAGCCTTCTAGCATTGGTGAGGGACGCGCCGGTGAGCTATTGGCCCATTATTTTCCTTCGCTAAAAACAGTCCTAGAAGTCTTTACGAAATTTAAACCGGCTCAGACTCCTCATTTCTACAGTGGCGAACGCCTGGTAGAGATGATGAAATTTGGAATTCGATATTCAAAATACTTACATTCACAAGCAAAGGAAGCCTCGTTATTCTCTGCATTGGAAGAACGAGAAATGACTGCAGTGTCAAACCCTGTACTTCCCTTCTGCTTTGAAGTCTCTTCATAGCCTCCGAAAAACGCACACTCTTTCTGTAAAATAACAAAAAAAAACTGCATGTTCAGTTCTCAACACACCAAACTGCACAAATTGTCCCCAATTAGTACTTTCGTGCTAAATACATTGACACTCAAATAAAGTGCAAAAAAAATTTGTGTTCGAATACCGGCTTTGAGACACTCGTGAAATATACTAACGAGTGAGAGCGGCACCAACTCTAGGTTGACTGTGTAAAAAAAAATTGTAAGACAAAACATGTATGGCGATTGACATCCCTATCTTTCACTGTGAAATCCTTGTATTACATACACAAGCATTTAAGCAGCGTTATCCCGGCAGAGATTAAAATTAATCGACTGAAAAAAACGAGAGTTGTTGCTACCTTTTAAAAAAATGATCACTCTTCTCAGTGGCGGATCCAGGGGAGGGGCCCGGGCCCCCCCCCCCCCGGCCCCCCCCCCCCGGGCCCCCCCCGGGCCCACTTATTTTTAGACCAAACTGAGGCCCGAAGGGCTGAAAAATTTTTTTTGGAGACCGCCCCCCCCAACCCGCTTATCTCAGGGTCTGGATGACCGCCCCCCCTCCCTTATCTGAAGGACTGAATCAGCCACTGCGCTGCTTCTTACAATAACAGCTGTTTAATATTTGTTGTTCTTGTTTGCACTAGTTGTTTTTAGATTGGTTCACCCTGTAAGTAGAGCTTCTTCTTGCCTTATTGAGTGAGGAGGAGAAAAAAAGGCTCTGCCTGAATCGCGTAAAGCCTTTGAAGTCACCGAAACCTGAATTTCTGGACGAGTAAATCTTGTTTTTTCGTCAAACCGGTCTTTGACTGCGAACATCCGTTTATTGTTAAGCGGGTGGTCATGACTGAGCCCGCTGTACCAAGTGAACGGATATTAGGCCTGGGTTTGAAGCTGTATCCTAGCAACAAGCAGCGCATGCTCAACAAAGATTTTACTCTATTCATGCGGCAGGGTTCGTACACTTTTGAGCTCCTCAGATTCCAGGACTTTTTCCATGACCTTAGCTTTAGCTGTCACTTATTTTTAAAGCTTTTGTGTTTTAGAGTATTTCTGACCTTAAACAATTCAACAGACACAAACTCTGGTGTCCACCTAAATGAGTGCCGTTTGCGCTGTTCAGTCACTTCGCTCTATCTTACATTGTCCTTGATTTGTTATCGGCATTAACGAATCTACCAAACAAAACTTCAATTTTCCATGACTTTCAAGGACCGACAATTAAATACCATGACTTTCAGGCCTAGAAAATGCAATTCTTAGATTCCATGACGCAGTTCCAGGTTTTCCAATGACATGTACGACCCTGATGCAGTCTCACTCAAGTACGGCAAAATCGAGCAAGTGAAAGCAAGGCTCTCCTAGCAAGGCGAGACTACTGACTATAAAAATACAAACGCTATCTGTTTTTTTAGCTTACCTTAGATTTCTTAATGTTCTATCCTGATAGATCTGATTGGAACAGTATTTGACGTAAACCTCAAAGTACTGGGTAGCCTGTTATGGGATACAAATTCATGACGAGAGACAGTTGGCTAAGAACAGCACATGAGTTTTTACAACTGATTTCTCTCTCTCGGAGAGCAAAAAACTGGGCATTCTTTGCTAAGTTTAAACAGGTATAATGTGTAAGAAAAACAGATCTGATTGCAGAGCTGAGGAAAGTAAATACAGTAAAAACCCGCGACTAGGAACCTGCATTTTTCCAAGTTAGCCTAAACAGGTTCTTACATAAATGGTTATAAGCACAAATTTAGGCTATTTAGGTTCTTAAAGAGGTTCTTATTTTCCGAAGAAAAATATACATTGTAGCTAAGAATATTTGGAGGAATTCAGTTCATTCTTTACGTATTTTAAAATTTGTATACAGTTGCAGTTGGAGTTGGAGTAATTAAGGCACTTATGTCTCCAAAGAGGATCCTCAATGTTGACTTTTCTCATTTGCCCAAGTGTATAGAATTTCTTTTATAGATATTTTTAGAACGGAAATAAGAACCTGTTTCAAATTTTAGGCTAAACAGGTTCTTAAAAACAAGGTTCTTAGTCGCGGGTTTTAACTGTATTTTAGTCTAACAAAGACGATATAGAAAGTGTTCAACTTACGTGCTGTTCAATAATGTCACTGATAGATGATATAACCAAAGCTTCCTTTTGGCGTGCACGCAAGGCCTGGAGAAAGCTACAAGGTAATGAACAAGTGATCAGTAACAAACATTCTAACCATAAAGTGAAACATTCGTTTAGGTAAATACCTTGGCTTTAATACATAGAAAAAAACAAGCCCATTTTAAAATGGCAACGCCGACAAACAAACAAAAAAACAACACAAACAAAAATTAACAAACAACAAAACGAAAATAAACTGATTATGAAAATGGCAGCAATTCTTCATTTAATCACCTTGGTGACCAAATTGGCCGGTGAAGTTTATAAAAATTAATTTCATATTTACCTCCCCCACAGTCCGAAAACCCGTAACACGGCACCAAAGTGTGGCACAGAACCTATCCGATATGTGACGCTTCACTTATGAGTTCGCCGTTAGTCTCACAGAAACGGCGCCGAAATCACTGTTCTTGAGTGTGAACAGAAGTTCTATCTGGTATGGTTTTCGTGTAGACGCAAGAACTATCCGGAAGTCTCGACAGTGATCACCAATGAGAAAATGCTTTGATCGTTTATCAAATTCTCTCAATTGAATCTTTAAGAAATGTACGGAGATCAGTGTGGAAAATTGGTATGTTGATATTAGGGCTTAAAGGGTTAAACATATGTCTAAGAATCATCAACCCTTTACTTGTTTAATAAAACTGTTATTACAGAAAGGCTGCATTAACTTACTTCTCACTGACAGACTTGATGGAGTTGATATTAGAAAACAGCACATGTGACTGGCCTCGTTCTAAAACACACAGCGAGGAACCTGCGTTTAACTCTTCTGATTTGATGAACTGTGACATCAGAATATTTAGACTTCTGAGATAACTTGCCTCTGACGTAATCACCTCAAACATCGCCTGCAATCAACACAGTTAAAGCACTCTCTTTACTACTGTGCGACCTTATAGTTCAAATGACAGTTCTCACTTCCACGATTCAGTACCAACGAGTATATCTCAAGAAGTAGTGACCCTATGTCCTATAGTGACCCTGCCCCAAACCTCTGTTTCAAAGCGAGGCTTTTTATTCTCATGCAAATGAGAATAAAAATCATTTCTTTTGGTTGATATTTGTTGTCATTAAAAATAGAAGCAAGAATGTTATGAAGTTAACCATGTGTTGCATGTCATTGAAAGGCAGAGTAAAGCAAATTTTCTATTTTAAGTGCTCTGATCGGGAGTCCCACCATTCGTCTTGTAGGTATACGTACTGCACATGCGTGGCTAAGTAAACTTATAGCTGATGGAACAGTAGCTGCATCCCACAAGTGTTAGACCTCAGGTCCAGTCGAGTGTTTTCTTTACTATAAGACGGACACATCTCAAAGACGGACAACAGACACTGTTGAAACCATCAACGAACACTTGAGAAGTGCTTAGTGCAGTGAAAAATACCTCAAAACGGATATGTAGGTGCTCTACAAGACAGTCAATTACAAAATCTTCAATATTTTGTAGTCTTTCTCCAGTTCGCAAAGTTTATACTGTTACACTTTTATACCACGAAACCGTGAACACTTGCTTTAAATGAACGTTTGATTCATAGACAAGAAAATGATTTCATGTATATAATTATATTACTGACCTCTTGTCTTTTGCGTTCCTCTCGTTTTATGTTGTCTAAAATGCCACTTTCTTGGACCTGCGGAAGAGGAGCATATCATGAAAGACCTTCGAATCGCTCATTCTACTTAAAGATACCCTTACGTATCCTCTATTCAAAAGATTGTTACTATGTAGATAGATGGATAACGGTTTCCTACTAAGCAAGAGCACTAACTTAAACTCGAAAAAAGTATTTATGTGTACTTCCTAGAAAATTAGATACGTTTAGAGAAAAATGAATTTTAAATTTCATTAAAAATTTCAAAATGTGGAAAAATAAAACTGTTAAAACGTTACTTAAAATTGATTGCTAAAAAAGGTTATAAACAGATGAGCAAGATTTTTAAAGTTGAGGGTTACAAAGACATCTAAATCTTGCGTTGTTACAGCCTTTATGAAAGCACTGATTGACGTAAGCTAACTCTTTATCCAAAGTTGAGGTATCAAGTATTCCACTGAATATTTACCATTTTATTATCTTGCTGTATTGATCCAAGGTAACATGAACTCTCTCACTCAAAGTTTATCGCCACTATTGTTAAAATAAATTTACTTAACATTTCCTTTAAATTTTAAGAGAAAACTATTATATCTATATGATTATCAACAAACCTCTGGTAATTCACACCAAAGCACTCTCATGTTTCTCAGCGTTCCTTTTTCTAGCTGTTCCAAGAAGGCTTCATCATCCGTTAGTGACTTATCACTGCTGTCACTGCCCATGCGCTGTCGACTAATGCTTCGCTGACGCTGCAGTGTGCACCGGGTATAGACCTGGTACAAGGGCTCTGTTAAAACAAGTGAAAGAAAAAGCAAAGGTTTGCAATGGCTACATGCACAAAAAAAGACTGTAAGGGACATGTTAACTCAAACTGCGCTGCTCATTTACTTCATAGATATATTCGCTATTCTGAAACTTGAAATATTGTATAATTTTTGGACCACTAAAAGATTATAGAAAACTTCCCACTTATCCCTATGCCTTGCATATAACCAACCAATCATGGATGTAAAATTCTAGGCCAGTTTATATTTTCACTTAAAATTTGCTGTATTCATTCAAGGAACCTCTCAAAGGTTTTTTTACTTGTTTTTAAAGAACTGAAATGAAACCTTTATGTTGAGTCAGAATAGACAGTACAACAGAGAAACAAGGCACTTTTTGCTGTATACATTGCATTTCCTCCATCACACAAATGATAAGATTCAGGCACACTTTTTGGCCTTGTTTTTTTTTCCAACATAAAATGGAGACAGAAAGAGCTCTGGATGATGTCACCTTAGTCAATTAAATGTTGCACAAATTTAAATCCTGGAAGGCCAGGAAAGACTAATTTGCCAAGAAAACTAACCTTCTGCAAAAGTGTCTCTTTCTTCATCTACAAACAAACATAAACACATAACGGTTAAAGTGCCCTTGAAACGATAACTGTAGCCTGCAGAAGAGGAGCTCTTTTATTTTTCATGTGAGCAAAGGCAAACTCAAGGTAGGCACAGAGAGAGAGAGAGACATGCCCAGTGGGCCCATCATGTGTGTGTCGCGCTCATTGCTTACTTTCTGCTTGCCTTTGCTGACCTGAAAAAAATGCAAACAAATCGCACCTATAGTGCAAGGTACGAAAACTGTTTTTGTGTAAATTGTAGCTATAAACTTTATCATAATTCAATGTACAGATCCAAAATATGAGATCTTTTGACGTAAAAGAAATGGTTTTACAAGCCCTTAAATTTAGCCCATGTTGCCGCAAAGCAAGTACATACAGTACTAGTTGTTATCATGCTCTAATAACATTTTAACACTTTAATCAAACATTATAATGTTCAAAACTCACTCAATTTTTTTTAAGGTTTTGGGTCATACAGTCTATAGTGTGTTATCAACCTTGTGAGTAAACAAACCAGACTCTCTGACACTACATGGTCATCTGATTTTATTTTATCGCTCGCATGACGGCGGATGAAATTAGAATTTACTCAGCAATAAGTCATTTAATAAGAAGGCAGCGTGGCCGAGTGGTCAGCGCGTCAGACTTGCAATCCAGCCCTCCCAGGTTCGAGTCCTGCTCTGGCGAATTGCTGGAGTTGCTCTCGGTTGTCTTGAGTTCAAATCTTCGCCCACTCTTGTAAATGTAAATAGCCAAGTGGGTGCCTCCTGCCAGTTGGGGTTTTTGATCCTGTTATGCTGTATTTGAATTATCATTTGCTTCTAAGTATTTGAGTGGAGTGCCTGTAAACCAGCTGGATAAGCTAAGTGCACTTTCCACAATAAACAAGCCTTTAAACCATTTTTTAAAAACCTTTTACATAACCATTGTTAACAAAATGTCTTTACCTGAAGAAAATCCCTCTCCATCTGACTTGTGGATAGGCTGTGAAATATGAAAGAGTAAAAAATTAAATACCCTGTTATAATAACCATTTTACGGTGGTAAAGAAGCTGAAATTATACTTAAATTCAAAAGATGTTCAATGTAAAACTTAAGGGTAGTCACATCATGACAGGGAGCAAGGGGTAGCAGTATATATGTGTTATTGAGCTGTACGCGTAATGTCAAGACAAGTTTTTTTAACGTTTGGACCAAGATGAAGTTAAAGTACTCGCCTCAGTTGTTCAAAGGGTGGATAGCGCTATCAACTGGATAGATCTCTATCCACTGGAAAGTGCAATTAGTTTCCAGTGTAATTACACTGTAATTCCACTTTGTCAGGACAGCTTGAAAATCAGTTTTAGATGCACATCCATTTGAATTAAGCAAGAATTTGAAACATTTTGTCTTACTGTAAATTCCCAAAAAACTCTACCTGCCCATGTAACTGGAACTCAATACACTTACAAGAAAATAATTTTCCACACAGCTCACCTCTGCATAAAGATCATCCACCTCATCATAAACATCCCCATAATTGTTTGGGGGTTCAGGAGGAGAGATGCTCTCTGGAGGAACACAGTAGTCATGAGAGGAATCCGATGAGAAGGAATGTTCTGATGATGCTGAAAAATAACATAAAAAATAAATGTCTTAATAACGCACACAAACAGCATCACCTGGCTAAAAAGGCTTATCAGTGCTCATCTGGAGTAAAGGTCAGTTTTGACAATACTGAACTGTATAAATTATAGTCAACTTTCTTCTAAAACCACAGGTAACCCAGGCTCACTATTTGTGTCACGTACAGGTGTCATATAACATACTCCTATGACCTACATGTGCAAAAGATAAACACTACTAAGACTGCCTATGTTTGTCTTACAGATAGTTGACGTATGTAACAGAGATACTGCGGTGTTGTTTGTGCACTGTTTAATCCTTAATTGAATGATAATTTCTAGGAAGGATGTTACTGTGAATTACCATCATTGTGGTCATCACCATCCTCTTCATCTTCATCTTTTTCTTCAGTTGGTGGTTCTGTGTAATCATGATCACTGTCAGAAAAGTCAGATTCATCTGTGCTCAGGTCTGTTATTAAAACAACAACAAAACACAAATTAACAGCTACTTAAACAAGTTTGCACTTAACTATTTCAGCCCTGTTTGCTTACCTATTTTTAACAACTATATTTTGTTTGTATGTTATCTTGTGCAATAAAAATGAAAATATGTCACTTGGGTGCAATAGGTATCCACTGAAAAAGCATGAAACAAGCAAGAGGGCTGGATAATAGCCAAGTTCTGTTTTCCCACTTTTCTGGGGTAAGATGAAGTCAAATGTAAAAAAGCAAACATTCATCCAGATTGACAGAGCAAGCTTGGTTAATAAAGGATTTATTATACCACCAAAACAAAATCTCTTCTCAAGGCACAAACTGGGCAGTCCCAAGACGGCAAGACCCCTGTTCTCCCTAAATTTTAGCTCAGCAGGTAAGGGACCATTCATGACCAGTAAGGCAAAAAATATGCACCAGAGGTGCACTTTCCCTGGGGGGAGGGGGTTAGTGGAGTGAGGGACATGGCCCTGCCCCCGATGGGAAATTTAGGAGCTACATGTAAATTCTCTGAAACTTCACTCCCTCATTTTAAGACCTATTTTACACAAATGGGCCTTTGTTATCTTAAGACAACAATTTAAAACATTTCATATTTAATAACACTTCCAAAATGAGCAGCCCATAAAATGAAATGCTGTGTATACTTCAGTACTTTTCCATATATATTTATTCATTTTCTTTATGAGAATCAGATCAGATCATACAATAACGTACATGTAACTTCCTTTTTTAAAATCTACATTTTTTTATTTTAGTAAACCTCCAAGTGGCTGGAGGCAGTAAGAAGGGTTGCTTCAAGTGGTAAATATTACCAGTTAACACCTGATAAGGGGAGAACACTGAAGACTCAAGCAGCTAATCAGACCACAGGATTTGCTTCACTGATCATGCCCTCTTTTTTTAATATTATGGACACAGCCACATAATAAAAATAATTCTGTCAATTATGCCCCACAAGATGTCTTTTCTGTAGAATGTGCTTAAGCTAAGGTTGTTTGGTATTGTGACTAAGTTCTCTGCAGTGTGCAAAACTGATCATTTTAAAACTTAGATGACTTGTAAGGAATATTTCAATCTCCAAACCTGTCTAAGTATTCAAAAACATAACAAAGTAAAGTATGTCTTCTAGAGCATTACTTTTTACACAGATGCTTTCACAGTTCTTTAAACAGTAAACAAAATAGTAGTACAGCAGTTAAAATGTAAGCTATAGTGCTTACCACACTGGAGTCCATTCAAGGTGTGTTTTCTCTTCAAGCTGCTCACAAACCCAGCCACTGCCTGTTCATCTGCTGTCTCGTATGCAGCAGCAGCTGCTCTCTTTTCTTGAATGTCTTCCATAAACTCACTGACAACATGATCATCAGGTGTTTCATAAGTACCACCTGCCTCATCTGTAGGAGCTCGGGCGGGACTGTGGGCTGATGATGCACTCATGGGTGGACTTGTACCAATAAATGCATGTTCATATGCATATGAGTATTGAGATTGGTCTGGGCAAAAGGAAAGAGTGTATGAGAGCATAGTCAAGTCAGCGCTAATGGGCCATAATTGTTAGTTTCACTATACAATGTTTTACAATTGCCTTTCTTCGTTCATATTTTGTCTTCTGTATTTTTTTCTTCTACATATATGTTTCTTTTTCATGCCTCTGTATCACTCTACTGTAATGTACATGTATGACCTTCTAAATTATACAACTGTATATACCTTAATTAATTGTATACTAATGGAGCGGATTAAGCACAAAAAAACAAGTACATGTACATATACAACAAAATATAATGTATGCACGTTGTCTCAAAATGTCACCAGGATCAGTGCACACACAAAATAACAGAAAATTAATGTGATTACAGCTGTACATGTAGCCTAACAAGCGAGGCATATTTCCAGCACAATAATATTAAACTGCTGATTTGGAAGGGCTATATGGAGTCAGTTAAATCATGAAAATCTGTTATTGAACCAAGAATGATTCAACGGTGAGAAACTACATGTACTTAACAAATCGATCACAATTTTCCATGGTCTACACTCCTAGAGACCATAGAAATGACATCATAAAATGTTCAAAACTCAAGTGAAACCACAAGCCACAGGCGAGTAGTTTCACTACAAAGTCTTGAACATTATGGCATCATTTCTATGGTCTATAAGAGTGTAGACCATGGAAAATTGTGGTCGATGTGTTTTTTAAAATAACATTTATTTTTAGTTTCCTGCGAACTTTCTCGAAAAATCACGTGTGACATGCTACGTTATTTCCACGGTCTATACTCTCATAGACCATAGCTCTCGACCGATCAGCATGCAAGGATTTGCTAAGTTATTGTACAAAGTATTATTGACTTTAACTTTGTAATACAAGCAGCATTGTGCTATTACCTTCAGCTAAGGAAACATTTGATATTGCACTCATTGAAACAGACTTGCTGACAGAAAGTTTAACACCGCCCCCTTGTGTATGATCATAAGCAGAGACGGGTCTTGGGCGTGGCACAGGTGGTAAAGGTGGACCTTTTAACACTGTTGCTTTCTCAGTAACAGGGGTAGCCCCTGGGGGTAAGGGTGGTGGTCTCCTACTAGCTTGCACTCCATTACTTGAGGAACGATTAACGACAGGATGAAGAGTTTTTCTTTGCGTTGCCAACCTTTTCTTTTGAGTCTCAGTCCCTACAACTGTAAATGACATGCAAGAATCAGGATAGTTAGAGGAAGAAGCTACGTCACTGTACTAGCTTTTTAAAAAGAATGACATTAAATACACCAACTGTACTTGCTATCTTTTCAAAAAGCTAAAATAAGTCTTCTCTCATCCATTGAATTCCAAAAAATAATGGTCCATGTATGTACGACTAGTAATATTTAAATGTACTGAAAATGCTTTCTGTCATCTTCTGCTACAGATGGCAAGGATTGACATGGATTGAAATAACCAGGCCAAGTTTTACAAGTTATTATGCTATGCCTGCAAAAATCAGCATAAAAAATTGTTAAAGTAGTTTGCACTGCTCCCTGATGGAATTTGGATGATTATCTTCTTCATATAAACTCTAGCTCGGAGCATTTTGTGTATGGGTACAGGTACTACATGTAAGTACCATTAATGGCCTCAGTACAGAATTCACCTAAAACAGCAATAATTTTTCTTTTGACATACAGCTGTAGCCCCTTTAATGACGTGAGGGCTTTCATTTTGTGTACTAAAACTTTATTTGATCAATTATTCTTAAAGATCTTACAACCCTAAAGTATCTTTCCATACTCACCAGATGTCTCTGATGGGGTGTCGCTGTCATTATCTTCAAGACTTTCGACTGTTTTAGACCGCGTCCTAGCAACCACTTCTGCTGAAGGAGCACTGGGTCTTCCCGGCAGCTGCTTTTGCACTTCATTCCCTGTTGAGGATTTCACAAGGAAATGTCATATAATAGTACGATACGATAATGTAAAAAAGCACACAATGTTATGAAAGCAATAAAGTAACTAATGAAGTGCTATCAATACAGTACTCACCTATGAAAGTACATGTACATGCCGTATACTCGGCTCGGTTCTGCTTATAAGGTTTTTAACCATCTTACAATAAGTTTAAATGAACATTCAAGGGAGCCTGTGTTAGTGAGAGAGAAAATCAACTGGGTTGATGATGTTTAATTTGCTACCATAAAGCCATTCTAAAGTTGACTTTTTATTTATTTTCTCAGTTTTGTCAAAGCAAAGTAATTGCTCCAACGAGGGACTAATGTTTGTGACCTCTGAGGGCCTAAGGGAAAGTTCATTTAATATGACAAGGGGGGGGGGGGGGATGAAGATATTGAGGGGGGGCTCCGAAAATTTTTGACACCCGAAGGGGGGGCTCTGAAAAAATTGTTGCGCTAGGAGGGGGGGCTCCGAAAATTTGTATACTTCAAAACCAACACATGACATCATCATACAGATCGGATGGTTTTCAACTCAACAATTTAATGACCTGTGCAACTCAGCTATATCACGTGGTTTACAGATATAACAAATGTAGTCTCAGTAATTATTACACTCTTGTTCATCCCAAAAATGCTTTAGAAAATTGTATCACAACTGTATCTCAAGTTTGTCATAGTATAAACCATTGAAGACAATAACGGTAAATATATTTAATACAGTCTAGTGATCTTTTTTCAGGGGAGCAAAGGAATTGAAGGAGGAGGGGAGGGGGGGGGGGGCTCTGAAATTTTTTCGACTACCAAGGAGGGGGCTCCTAAAAAATTGAACCGCTAGTGAGGGGGGCTGCTAAAATTTCAAGCTTCGAGTTTCAATATCTTCATCCCCCCCCCTTGTCATATTAAATGAACTTTCCCTAAGCAGTAACCCTTCATCAGGTTGACTGCTTCCAATAAAGCTCTAGAGCTCAAAATGTCAGCTAATAGATCTTTTTACATTGACTGGTTTACTTCATCACCTTAAGCACTGCCAAAAGTTTCATCTTTACTCACCAGCTTGAGGTTTTACTGGCAAACCTCCAGGCTTAGGAAGAAGTTTAGGTTTAAAAGGTTCTGCTGGTTTCACTGAACCTAAAGCAGGCTTGGAATCGGATTTATCTCCAGGTGAATTTGAAGCTTGACTACGTGATGGCCTTGGTGAAGGATGAGGAGAAGGTCGCGGTGATGAACCATTATCGCGAAAAGGAAATACAGGTATGGTTGATAGTTTTTGTGCTAGAGCAGCAACAGATGATTCACCCTTGGAAGATGAACTCAAGTCCGGAGGTGGCTTATGGGGCACAGGAGGTTTATTTGCTTCAGTTGTTGTAGTTTGTCCTGCAGATGCTAAGTCTTTTGGCAGTGATGGAAGAGGTTTCTTCGGAGGTAACGGTTTTGATTTGTTACTAGCAGTACTTGGATCAAGAGTTCTTGGAGATGTGTTAGGGCTCAGATCTTTAACAGCCTCAGGCTGTCTTGTTTCACTTGCTTTACGAAAAGATGGTGGAGTTGTTTCAACTTTAAAGCCACCAATTTTCCGTATGACAGGAGGGGAGGTCTTGCTTGCTACACCAATTGGTTTACGGGGAGTAGGAGGGGAAAATTTGCTCCCTTGACTGATAACTTTGCGGGGGACGGGAGGGGAAAACTTGGGCCCTGTCCCACTTATTTTATGAGATGTAGGAGGAGAAGCTTTGCCTGTTGTGGTGATTGCTTTATGAGGCTCTGTACCACCTTCTTTGGAGGAGAGGGAAACCTGATTTGAATTTCCAGCAACTCCACTTGCTTTACGCTGAGATGGTGGTGTAATTTTGCTGGCTCTGAAAAATTAAAAAATTGGAATAATGTTACAATATTAATATAACAGGTGACAAATTACTCCTTTATTTTGGTGCAAATATTTATTATAAAAAATTATTAGAATTTGGACAAAATGCAGAAAAAATTATCTCTACATTCATTTGTCACCATCTGATTACACATACACATGTAGTTTATCAATGTGGCTAAATGTAATTTAGGCAAAGTTAACCTCGAAGCAATGCTGGTCAGCAGTTTCTCCAGCTATACTAGGGGTGGCCCGTTGCCTCTAGTAGGGGCACCTCGTGACTTAGATGTGCAGTTGCTTGCTTGCAGTTCTTCGCAAAGTGTTGTTGCAATAGCTTGCTGTTTGTGTGCCTTTTGTGCTTTGGTTTTTTCCCATCCCTCCCTCCCTTTTGAGGTAAGGGCCAGGTAAGTATTGGTCGTAAGTATTCCACTGAATTGTTCAGTGTGATGGTGCCTGGTGAGAGATGCCATGGATACCTCCTCCTCATGCTAGAGCATTGCCCAGCTCCACCAACTTTGTAGGCACCAATGCCCAAGCTCATCTACTGGTGATGAGTTTAATTGGTATTATTATTACCGTTACACCATATCTTCACCATTAGAACAGAATGGAAATCAAATAATTTTGCCTAACTGAAGGGTTACTGTCAACTAGCACACATAAGATGGTGCAAACATTCAAGACAATTTATACACATACGTTACAGGTCAAATTCGATTTCAGATTAATTTTGATTTAACCTAGGTTGATTCTCAATTATTTTTCAATGTCTCCTAGCACTGGAAGACAGAGGAAATTGAGAATCAACCTACATTAAAAATAATTTAACATGAAATCAAATTCAACCTGTAACATATGTACATAAAACCTAATTTAAAAAATTAAAAAAAAACTGAGAACAGTAAAACTGAAAGTGTCATGCATCACTAATGGTTTTGGTTAATTTTGACTTAACCTAGGTTGATTCTATATTTCCTATGCCTCCTAGCAGACTAAGGAAATCAAGAATCAACCTAAGGTTAAATAACCTAAGAACAAATTTGACATACATGTACTATTTAAAAAACAAGCGGGAGTGTATTATCAGGTATAAAAAACTTGAGATGAAGCCCAGAGTCGGTTCTTAGTCGTGTGTTTTTGCTGTATAATATAGGTGGAATTTTGGTTCCACTGCGTAGAGCCACATAACGCAACTGGACATCACACATACATGTGCTGTGGCCTCTGGAGTTGAAATTATTTTTTGGGCAACAGGAAACTCAGAAGTGTTGTTGCATATACTTCACAAAACTTTAGAATAACTCCTTAATGGACAAAACCTCTTACTGCTGGGGGCAGCGACTGGAGGCAGGGTGGCTGAGTGGACAGAGCGCTGGTCGGAAGCACCGAGTTCATGTCCCACTCTGACCGCGAGCTGGATTTGTTCCAATAGTCCCAAGTTTGAATCCTTGGCCATGCTTGTGAATAGCCAGCTGGTTTGCCTCTGGCCAGTTGGGATTCCTAACCCTCTTAACTTCAATTTGAATTGTTTGTTTCAGGCTTTTGCTCGGCCCCACTAGCATACAGTGCTATAAGTACTGCCGAGGGTAAATAACGGAATTATCATTATATTATTATTATTATTATTAGTGTTGGCATGCCTGCATTAAATAATTCTTGTGTATTTTTCAACTTTGCAGGCATGCTGACAGTGAAGATAGTTCTTCACATAACCATCATTTCATGTTTTCCACAAATAAATTTATTTACTGACCTTGGAACAGAGATAGCTTCATATCCTTCATCAGAGCTTGAAGACGAACCACTCACTGTTGGTCTCAATGGTTCATACAACTGCTGATCATCCGCAGAATCATTAACAGGTCCATTACTAGTATCATTACATTCAGTTACACTTTTTACTGATGATTCAATCTTCGGTACGCGAATTTCATTATTTTTTATTGCTTTATTAACTAATCCTTGCTTTCCTAGAGGTTCCTTATCAGCTGACAAATTGTTATTATTTATTAATATAACACCTTTTCCCACAGTTTCAGGTGTCTTCAAATTTGGAGCTTTAGGTGGTGGTCTCCGTGGTTTTGGGTGAACAGCAGGCTTTGGTGGAATATTTTCAGGTTTTCCATTCTCTATAGTAATGTCTGGTTTAGGTTGATGTGACCGTTTGCGAGGTGCAGGGCGTGGTTTTGTGGCAGGAAGAAGAGATGCCTTTTCCACTGGCTTCCATGTTCCACCTTTATCTTCTTCCTCCATGCCTGAAAAAAAAAGAACAAAATATCAAGGACTGATGCTCTTTGCCATTATAGCATCCTTTCTGTTTAATTATCCCAAGAAACTTTTTGTTCTTTAGTAGCAGGCACTTCCATGACAACTGGACAATGTTTTTGCAGGCTGCCTTTGCTTCTGGAAAACCCTGACCCTACTATAGAAATGAATTCTCCTTCTATAGAGTATTTATAACCTGGGTGAGACAAAAATAACTTAAAATAATCAATTTGCCCAAGGGCAAGATACCCCCTCAGAGTCGCCAGTCTGAAAGTCTAAGCAAAAAATAAACAGTTCAAAATGATTCCAAACTTTGCTTGTCATAAAAAAATCTTATCCCTTTAAATGCATGCCAGCAAACTGCCTTTGCTGTGATCCTTACAACTAAAGCTTAAAATTGGATAAAGATTTTGAATTTCTTGATCATTACAATCAGTCAGTAACTGATTTCACAGTGACTTTTGATCGCAGTTTTAAAATTCTTATGGCCGAGTTTGAAAGCACAGGAAAAGAATTATGATGATTTTGAAACATGTTTATCTACTTGTCAAAAAAATACACAATAGATGTAAGACCATCATTACTGAAGATCAACAATAATTTGCCACAAGGACTAAAACTGACATTACCATTTCAAATTATATGTATTTACAGTGTACAGTTCTCAGGACTGCAAAGGAATACTCCATTACCAGGTATATATTCGTTAAAAACCTGGTCAAATATCGCCTTCTATTGAATACTGGATTTGATATTCAAGTAAGCAGGGTCGTGAGCTGTTATGCTTCCGAGAATAGCAGGAATATTGTTCACTTAGACTCCAAAAATAAATAACATACATGTACAAACAATGAAATACGCGTAATTTACACGTGTTTAAACGTAGAAAAACGTTCATTATATCCTCAGGACGACTTCGCATACAATTTAGTTGAATTTTTTTAAAAACTGAAACCTTCATAGGAAATACACTACCATGAGCGAGCACGGATATCGAAAGACAATGAAATACATACAACAGTGCACTTGATATTAACTATAGTCACAGATATCTGCTTCAATAGGCAAGAAGGTGTCACTTGAAGATAAATAAAAGAAAAAGCACGGAACATCTGAACGGGAGATCAATTCTAGAATCTGTTAAAGATATCAAATCGATAAAACAACCCTGTAGAATCGAAGTCAGTTCCAAACAGACATGATCGCCACGCAAACTATTTCACTGATTGAAACAATATTGGGAACACAAATAAACGGCGTATGGACATTCGATTTTCTAAGGAAGACAACAAAGAGGAGATAAACAACGAAGAATTACAAGTTAAAGAACATCAAGCTTATTAAATTTGAAGCACCGAGAAATTAAGCTCAAGTACAATCAACAACGTTCAATGCATCACTCACCGAAGATCAACCCACATCTGCAAAAGGCCGATCACAGCTAAACCACATTCACCAAAATCACAATAACCTCCGTTTTCGAACGCTGAAGATGTTGTATGAAGAAGCACTACTATTGACGTTCTAAGGCATCGGAAATACTATCAACAGGTTATTTTCTCAAGTCCTCAATGCAAGAAGAAGCAAGCAAATGCGCAGATTGTCAACAAAGTGTGAATTTTTGCGCATTTCCGTAAAATAGTTGATAAGAGACTGGGTCAGAAACCATTTC
The DNA here is from genome assembly GCF_958299795.1 of Porites lutea. NCBI lineage: Eukaryota > Metazoa > Cnidaria > Anthozoa > Scleractinia > Poritidae > Porites > Porites lutea. Next base: position 21,624,097 of record NC_133201.1, read on the forward strand.
ACCTAAAATTTACAAAATTAATATATTTTTTTATACTCACCAATTTCAGTGCCAACGAGTGCATAAAGCCTCATGTCTTCATGAAATCGATTTTTCCTTAGAATCCCCAAAATAGCTAACAGTGCAGTTCTATAGTAACGGTATAATTATCGGTATTGGCTTCCGCGGAACTTTTCAAGGTTTGACTTTAAAATTCTTCAGATCTTTCAATCCACCGATCTCCGATTATTATTTCAGATTGATGATTGTTTCAGTTGATCCCCAGATTTATACCTTTGTTACATCTTGAAATAGACCATAACTCTCAAGATCATAACGTGATCTCGGATTCATGCAATACGGTGTCCACCATCGAACCAAAATAAGCAAAAGTCTCTTTTTCCGGAAGTGATCAAGTGACGTAGAAAACCACTGATCCGGAAGTGACGATACGCCCTAATTGAGGCGAGCTGAGAATGGTGTCATTACAATTTCAAGGCCTGGGTGTTGTTTTTCCGTGTCTCAACTGTACCTGATCAAATTATTTTGCTTGCTATTGCAACACAAAGCTGAATAAAAGTGGAAATACGAGAAGGGCCCGTTAACTGCACGTGACCATCAATTACGACGGAAATCACAATCACAAGACTCGATTTCACCACTCCCCAACTCGCGGAAGGAAAGATCTTAGGCTGTAGGGTCTGTAAGTGATAGATAATAGTTAAGTGAAAAGAATGTTTGTAAACTTACTCTTGCAACTCTGTTATGGTTGTTTTATTCCATTCATTGCAAGAGGAGATTTAAGGGTTTACATTAGTACTAAATAGTGCTTAAAACATAGGATATAATTTCCATGAGAATTTTAATTGTAGACACCCTGTCCTTCCCCCCCCCTCATTAAAAAAAGGGGAAAAAAACTTTTAATTCCTTTTGATTTATTGATTCAGTGGGGATGAATAATATTTAAAACACATGATAATGTGAAGAATGCACTTATTTTTTAAAGACACGCATTCACCAAGCCAAACAATAAACCTAACATTTACAGTTTCAATTCTGTACACATTGCTTAAATTATCAAGTTTTATTTCAGCCCACTGAAAGGCGCCTCTTTCACGTCAGTATTATAGTAACAGGAGTCTATCACTGGTTACTCTTTTCACGGTGTGAGAGAATTTAAAATTGACCGCCCTCTCCATCAATCAAAATATACTCACTAACACAGTTAGAAAGGGGATAAAGAAAAAATAAGGAGTAATATAGTATATTTACACACGTAAAAACCTAAGAGTTAACAAAAACTCGTTCGAACGTGCACGTGATAGTGGAGTGTCCAAAAATAAACAGGAAATGCTCAGAGAACTCTTAAATAGGACATACATATCAACTGAAATTGGAGATGTCTCCTCTGGCCTTTGAACAAGGATTATAAAGACATTACAGAAAAAAAAAATATATATATATATATAAGTGATGACACTAAACATTTAAAGTAAACTTTCAAATGTGGTGAATAACATCAGGAAATTTAAACTAAGTTCAGATTAGTTGATTACTTAAAGAGACAAATAAATCTACACTAGAGTTTATTTAAGTCCCAAGCACCTGAGATTCATAGACTTGATGACAAACAATGAAAAATACATGAGAACTATTTTTACCAAAGACTTTATTTGTGAGAAAAATGATAGTTCATTATGCATCTTAAATATAAGTTTTTCCTGTTAAAGTAAACAATTGACCCTGTTTTAACTTAAACAGGAAGAAGTCACACCTGATTATTTAAATGTCCTTAAAAGTCAAGGAAAAAGTTCAATCACTTAGACTCACTACATAATATGCTATTTCTTCCTTTATGATATGAGCAAAGATCCCCATTTTATTGAAAATGAAAATAGCCTTGTAAACATCTGTTGTAAGTAAGTATCACTTTGGGACACTTCCAGAGTAGCAGCGTTATTAATGAAGACTGGTGTCATTTGTCATGATTGCAACATTCAAGTCTGAGGATACTGGGGTCTTAAACCGGAGCAAAATCAAGGCTTCTAAATATGTAGACCATGGTGACTTGGATGGGACAAGGAATAGGGTGTATTCTACTCAAGGGGCTAGGTTTTGGTGCCCATCACCATATAGCAATCCTATATCAAGGATACAGCTATTTCAATTAATGTTGTCAGAAAGGCCACAATGTTATGTTTCATAGTGTTTTAATAATGTCTTCTCTTTACATTTAGTTTTAAAGTCTGTTCAACTGTCACTGGTTCCTTCTTTACATTCTTCAAAACAGCTTCAACCTGTGAAGATGCCTAGAAAACATCAATTCTCAAATTTATCACCATAAGAGAGAAAACATAATAGGCAGCTAAAGCAGCCACAAAAAATGACAGCAACTACCGCATCAAAAAACCAATAAAATTTATAAACAAAATTAATAAGAGCTCTGATAGTAAAAATAATTTAAAATTTTTATTACTTATCAGGAGCATAGAAAACATCAATATACACACATACGACTGTGCGTATGGCTGAAATCTAGAAAAAAATTTTTCCTGATAGCATTTACCACTAACACACGCCTTCAAAGGGTTTTTTCTTCGGTTCAAACCTGCAGGTTGGTGGACGTCAATCAACTGTTACCATGTTTTTCATGCATTGGCCAAGAGGGATTTTTCCCTGTTTCTCGAGCACCTGGAGGAACATGTCAGCATTCAAGCTGTTTTTGCAAAATTTTGTTGGTATTTTTTTAACTGTTTTATCCTTTTTTCCATAAGCACTGTACTTTTTGAACCAATAACTAAACAATGACTGCATTTTCCTTTGTATTTGTGAACTGAAAATGTCTCGCAGAAAGAAGAAGGTAATAGCATTTCTAAGCCCCCAAATTTGAAAAATTTCCTGGGGGGGGAGGGCATGCCCCTAGACCACCCTAGCTTGGTAAGTTTGGAGTGCCCTTTGCAGTCTAACTTTTCATCCCATGAGTACACTTTTAAAATTTCATGCTACTTCTCTGCTTATAACATGTCCAGGCTTACTGTTAACATGTTAATATACAATGTAAAGAGGGTGCTTCTTGTTGCCCTCTAAATCCATCGCCATTGTGCTTGCTCTAGCCCCCTGACACAAAATTGACTGGCAAATTTAAAAGAAATATTTAAGGTGTCTCTATTATATTTATTGAACTAAACATCTATGAAAATATTTTTATGTTCCTTAACATCTTGAGATAAATATTGTTTCCTACAAGTCTCACACAAAAGAAAGATTGATTGTCAGATTGATCATCAAGGTAGTTGCACCCTGGTTTATCTATTAAACCAAATCTGAGCTGATTTGACTGAAAGCAACTATTTAATCAGCATTGGGCCAGCGAGCTTCTCAGCTTCACCATCATCACCTCGTACAGCACGTACAAGTTCAATACCAAACTCAAAAGCAGTACCAGGTCCTCTGCTAGTTACCAGGTTTCCATCACGAACAACTCGGTCTTCGGAGTACGTGTAACCTTAAAGACAAAAACAATCAAATTCTACACCACCAAACTTAAGTAACGGCAGTTCTTCATTTGCATGAGGAACACAGAAAAGTTACCATACATACATTTAAAATATACAGAGTTTTATAGTATGACAACGTTTATCCTATCCTTACGTTTCCAGATTAAGAACATCATCAATTTCTTTAAAGGATAGGAAAAAGAACTGTCAGACATCACACAGAGATTTCTTAATATTGCAGGATTTCAACTTTAGTTGACCTACTATGAAACTCATGTTTGGTTGGTTTAACTTCCATTTTTAATAATAAAAAATGCTTGGGAGGTTTGACTTCTATTTTTAATAATTAATAATTAAATAGAATTAAACCAACCAAACATAAGTCTCATACAAAGTAAATAATAAGGTCAACAAAAAAAACACTTTAGGGCCATTTTGTGGTTACAGGACATACAGTGCTGCCTGGTGAGTCAAACAATAATTTCAATGAAGACTTGGCAAAAAATACTCAACCTAATTGTCTAAAAATTAACTTCCTTAAAATGGTATTTAGCAACTCATGGTATAGTTTTAACTTTTCACAAAAAATATGCAGGCTACACAAATATTTGTTTATTTTTCAATTTAGAATGAAAAATGTATGCCATGTGAAAACATACCATCCAGTTTATCTTTCACAGAAGGATGTGATGTGACAGTCTTTCCTTTAGCAATTCCATGAGTATGAAGAGCAGTTGGGGCTGCAGTATGAAACAAACAAACCAAATGGCTCATCAGCCCAGAGCTTATTCCATTTTCCACGGCAAAACTAAGCAGCTGGGAATATTTTACCTCTCCCCCCTCCCCCCCCCCTGCCCCCATTCTGAATAGGATGTTAGTCCATCACACCAAGTTGCTGGTACCTACATATGTGTTTATACACTTGGGTGAAGAGATATAAAGTGAAGCTAAGTTTCTTGTCTAAGGAAAAAATATGACAGCAAGGTTTGAACTAGGACCTAGATTTTGTTCAGTTTCAGACCTCAAGGTGTTCCACAAACAAGGTAAACAAAAGTTACTGCCGCAATATTTTCTGTACTATTAAGATATGAAAGCAAAATAGTAGACTCAGTCTTACAGGGCTGTCAACCCCCAAAATCTTCAAATATTGAGAATTGACAGGGAAGGAATGATAGATGATGTCATAATGCACGAAACTTGACGTCATTTGTGCAAAAAAACATGCGAAAAAGATGTTGTTGGAATTGTAACATTTGTATCTGATTGGTTTACTTCCTACCAATCACATAATACTGCTTATATTACAATGGCATACTAAGGTTTCTGAGGAAACGTTCGATGTTAAAAGTTAAATAGCTCAAACAATGCAAAATATTTTAAATTTCATTGACAGAAAGGCGAATCTACAAGAAATAGCAAACTTCGGCAATTACATGTATCTGGGAGATTTCAGACTCTAATCTGGAGACCGGAAGAAACGGTTCAAAATCGGGGGTCTCCAGGATTATCCGGGAGAGTTGACAGCACTAGTCTTATGTCGACACATGTAACATAAACTGCGTTTATAAGCCAGGGGCTTTTACATCTTAGGAGGGCTTATAAAAGGACGGGCTCATAACCCAGTGTTCTCCCTAAATTTTAGCTCAGCAAGTAAAAAACCATTCTTGACCAGTAAGGCCAAAAATATGCACCAGTAGCACACTCTCCTGGCAGAGGGGGAGAGACTTTTCATTCATGAAGGCTTTCATTTTTGAACATCCTGTCAACCAATTGACTGAAAAGTACTTTTAACACCTCAAAACAAAGAATTTTACGAAGAAGCCTACATTTACTGCTAGGGTTAATTTAGTTTTAACACAAGTCACGGGAGACGCGAACTTTTCCTGCTGTTGAGAAATTCTAGAATTGGGACAGAAACCCGTGAAAAAATTGTTAGCCTGCAGTGCTTTGAAAGTACCAGTTAGCATTTAAAAAAGTAGTCAGAGAGAATAGCTGTGTATACTTTTGTTTTTCTGCATTTACTTCCTTTTCTTGTGAGGATTGGCTTGGATCACAACTTGCATGTTTTTTTAGACAACTTATATATTTAGTAACACTTAAAGCAGTTGCAGGCGGTAAGAAGTGTTGTAAGAAGGGTAAATTTTTACCGGTTACCACCTGATAAGGAGAACACTGATAACCAGAATAGAAAAAGCACTCAAAGGCAACAAGCTTTAGCTATAGCAGTGCTGATTAAGATATTACCTTTCGCATTTACGGATTATTAATTAGGCTTCAATTATTATATTTAGAGGCAGGCTTGCCCACTAGCCACCTGCAACAGTGTTACCTAGGGTAAGAGCGATTTTCATTTGAAATTGAATTGAAAACAAGTGAACAAATGTGCCTGGCTTTTGGTTGGTTAACCGAACACTCGGCTGAAAAAAATTCATGCCCAAAGAACTTTCTTTAAATCATTCGATACTTCACTTTGACATCATATTGCTTGACATGATTGACCAATTGAACAATGCCTTCTCTATAGCAGGGTTTTCTCTCGCAGATAAGGCAAATAACAAACACTTACCAAAACCATTTTTCAAGGTCATACGAAAATCCCTCTACCTGGTAAGATTGTTCCAGTTCTGAATAGTTCCAGCTGCAATTTTATCATTCCTAATCTCAGAAAGGTTGCAGACGTCTAACTCCATAATACAGTTAGACTAAGGGAGCCTCATAAGATTTAAGGATACATCTAAAATTGTTAAGCTGAGCCTGACAGCAAAGTACATTGTATTAAAGGCATCCCCATGGGCCTTTAAAAACATTTCCTGATCACTTGCACAATTTATAACAAATTGCTGCTATCTGGCTCGTATCAGATTCAAGTCATCTCAAACTCAGAGAGTGAAAAAGAGAGAAAAGAGAGTGATTACGATTTTCAGAATGTTACTATTAAAATAAAATCTTGACAGATCATTCTCTAGATGTTTCAAGTATGTTAAAAAGAAGAAAAACAAAAAAAGGACCAATTTTCTAGAGTTTACACCTAGGCCTTTTATCACAGTAAATTTTCTTTACCAGCACAAATTGCTCCAATTATTCTTCCACTTTGCTCTTGTTCCTGGAGAATCTCTTTAACTTTGGCAGACTGTAAATCATCCAGAATTAAAGTAAGCCTTTAACTCTCATCAGCTCTCAAAATTTTCATTTAAAATTAGAACATATAAATACCTTAGCAAGGTTGTTAGATCCTCCTAATCCACCAGGCAAAATAACAGCATCATATGGACCCTAAAAATAAAAGTAAAACTTTTTTCTATCAAACAAGCATTCCCTCTCCCCTTGCTGTGTTCTCCCTTTCAAGCATTGTTCATCTTGCACTCCATGTTCTTTATGACCTGTCTTCACATGTCAAAGAAAACTGATTTTCAATTTCAATTTGAACTTCCAAAAGTTTTGGTCCTGAGAAAGGGAATGATCAAAATTTAAAAAAAAGAATGGCATCATTAAAGTGTTAACCCATTCGCTCCTGGGAATTTTGCCAAAAATCGCATTTGGAAGCTGGTTGAGCAGTTTTCTAGTCATTGTCTGACTATAAAGGGGCTATGCAAAACTTACCACAAAGCTGTTTACAGGTCGTACACTTCCTGGCCTTCTGATCCAGATGCAAAATGTTAGCTTGCGAAGTTTGGGCATGCGCAGAAAGCAAAATTTCGAGTCTTGACTTTTTCTTTTTGTTTTTTCTCCTCTACTCTTCATAAATTCACTTTTCTTGCCCCATTTTTTTTTCTTTCGCTGGGAATTTAGTAAGCTTTATTTTGTTGGGAATAGTTTTTGGGAAAGCTTTTAGGATTTTGGAATTAGATGAAAGGAAAGGTAGGTGGGTAGTGAAACAGGATTTTCATGGAAGTTTTTGGGTCAATGTTACACGTTTTTTTTTCCCTTTTTCTCCAGTCTCCTTGACTGAATCATGCTCATTCTGGCATGGTTTGAAAGAAAGATCTCTTCACCCTGGTCTGCACAAGTTAGCCGACAAAGTTGTCCTTGACCATTAAAAATGAGGATGTCACAGGCAGTAGAAGGGACGTGGATCTGCAGGGGCAGCTATAGGTGATTCAGGGGCAAATGAGTTAAAACAGGCCCAAAACAGACAACTGGTCCAGCTTCAAATACAGACTTGTTTCCCCAAAACTTTTCTGGTTGGACTGAAAGTATTCTGTTTAAGACGACAATTCCAGGCAACTTCTAAAGGACTCTTTTTCTGAGATTTAAAGAAGACAAAATTTTCCTTTTTTCACATGTTACCTCCTACCTGCTTAATGGCATCCTCTAAACTCATATCTGGTTTGACCACAACATATCGACTGCATGTGACAGGATCTGCACCAGCAAGACCTCCAACCACTGTCTTAACCTGAAACAAAATCAACAAATTAAAACCATTCTGATAAATACTCTTTAACTTGTTAAGTTAATTAAAACTTTAATATGTAACAACTGTAATAACACAGCGAACCACACATTCAAGCGGTTACTGAACAGACATTTTAATCTCTATCAAGTGCCCTGAAGGTACAAACGAAACTGAATATATAATGAGTCTAGCAGCACGTGCAAATGAAATTCAACACAGGGCGTGAAAATTACAATACTAGAACACCCTCCCTTTTATAGAGAAAAAAGAAAACAACTTAACAGAAAAAAAAACAAAACAAACGACTAAGTGCATATGAATGAAATTCAGTTCTTTGGAAAGAGCTCTTAGGCTTAAGTAAGCACAACGGATCGCGCGGCTGGTCGAATGTTTCCACGCGTGTATCTGGAGGTGCCTGTTCGCGTGTATCTTCGCGTGTCTCTGTGGATGACTTGCGTAGCTCAACATGATTTCGTCGAAGGAGTCCTTGAGGCAGCTCAGCCTCGTAAGATCTTTTGTCAATGCGACTCTTTACGACACCCTTTTGCCACTCTTTTCTTCCCGCACGCCAGGGCTGAACTTGCACGGTATCTCCGGGCTCTAAGGGCTGGAGGTCTCGCGCACCTCTGTTGTAGTACTTGGTTTGTTGCTGTTGGTGGCGATGAAGCTTTGTATGTGTCACGTCCTCGTCTGAAACAGATGACGTAATGTACCGATATTATTGTCTACCGGAAGTTGTGTTAGCGGAAGTTCTCGGTTACTGTAAACGTGCAAAGGATCATGGATATTTATGTGGGTCATGTTTTCCGGGTGTCATGGCGGCCAAATAAAGTGTAGTTCATTTTAAAGTTAAATCTGATTTATTACACGGCCATCCGGGCGTCATTGTTACAGATAGATGGCTTTAATAATGCAGCAGTCATCGGGAGGAGACTTCTTGTCCTTCTGCTTAATAGCCGCTGTGCTGGGCTGATTTGCATACTCGCAGAGGGTGTGTTTTTGTGGTCCAGTAAAGCGAGAAAAACGTCTGAACCAGCCTTGCTGCACTTCAACAGAATTTTCTTCGCTTGCTTAACGGCACTCTCAGCCTTTCCATTCGACTGACTATGATAAGGACTAGTACTGCTGGTTCTGTGCTCAAAATCCCACTCTTTAGAGAATTTCAGGAAATCGCGCGAGACGAACTGTGGCCCGTTATCAGTAACGAGTTGCTCGGGAATGCCATGTCTCGCAAAATTACCTTTAAGCTTCTTGATGATGTAGACAGAGGATGTACTTCTCAGATGGTCGAGCTCTAAGAAATCGCTAAAATAGTCCACAGTCACAAGGTAACTTTTTCCATTTAACTCAAATAGGTCTGCTGCAGCGAACTCACGGCCAACTAGGTACTTCGTGGCTGGTGAGTGTTTCCTTCCTTTGACCCTGTTCGTACTCTCTGCAGGCTTCACATGTTGACACATAGTTCTTGATATCTCCTGTCATCCCAGGCCAATAAAGACACTCACACGCTCTGTTAAGGCAACCATTAACTCCAAGGTGCGAATTGTGAATACTTCTTAGGAGACCACTCCTGGCAGCCTTGGGTACCTGTCTATCCTTTCTCCCTTAAAAATCAGACCATCCTGAATGGACAGCTTATCTCTCATATCGAAGTAAGGAGAGGCTAGAAGCAACAGGGTACTCTTATTTTCAGGCCAGCCATGCTGAATCACTGCCTTCAGAGCTTGAAGTGATTCATCCTGCTCTGTCTCCCGCTGAATTTGCAGTAGCCTGGCTTCAGATATTGGCAAGTAATTCATCATGTTGATTGTCTCAAACTCTGACTCAATCTGCGCACCCGAGGGAAGATAAGCTCTAGAGAGAGTGTCCGCTAAGAACATTCTGCTTCCCCTCTTGTACTGTACTACCAAATCGTACTTTTGCAAACGGATCAACATTCCTTGCAACCTCTTAGGAGCGCGATGAAGTGGTTTCATGAAAATTGACTCAAGTGGCTTTTGATCAGTATGGACGACAGTTCTTCTACCGAAGGTAAAGTCATTAAACTTCTCTACTGAAAACACGATTGCCAACATCTCCTTTTCAATCTGCGCATAGCGAGATTCCGTCTCTGTTAAGGCTCTACTAGCGTACGCGATTGGGTGACCATTCTGCATTAAAGCTGCACCTAAACCACTCTGGCTGCTATCACACTGGATCTCAAGCACTTCAGTGGGCTTGTAGTAGGCTAGAATGGGTGCTGATGCAATCAATGTCTTGACATCATTCCAAACCTTCTCTTGCAAATCATCCCAACGCCATGCTGCATCTTTATGGGTAAGATCTCGCAGAGGCTTCATCACATCAGATAAGTGAGGTAGGAAACGGCTGAGATAATTGACCATTTCATTCAGGCGTAAAATATCACCTCGGTCCTTTGGGTGTGGCATCTCAACGATTGGTCTCACTTTCTCTGGATCTGGCTTTAGACCCTCTGTGGTTAGTAGGTGCCCATGATATGGAACCTCTTTACACTTGTACTCTAACTTCTCGGCATTGAGCTTGATACCTTTCTGCTGACATTGGCGCATGAATCCATCTAGATTGCTCTCATGATCAGCCTTGCACATGCCATGGATGAGAATATCATCTGCAATACACTTTACACCCGGGAGACCTTGTAACTCTTGATGGAGACGTTTCTGAAAAATTTCACTCGAAACACTGAGACCAAACGGCAAACGGAGCCAATGATATCGCCCATATGGCGTAGCAAATGTCGTGAGCATACTAGACTCGCAATCTAACTCCAGATGCCAAAAAGCAGAGGCTAAATCAACCTTTGTAAACACACGTGCATCTGTCAAGTCGGGCAACAAATCATCAATGACGGGAATTTGGTAACGTTCCCTCTTCAACACAGTATTAGGTGGTCGCGGGTCAATACAGCTACAACAATCTGACTAACCCACTCTGTCGGTTCATCAACAGGAGTGATTATTTTAAGACGTTCCAACCTTTGGAGCTCTTCTTTGAACTTCTCCCGAACAGACGCAGGGACTTTTCTTGCTGGAAGGATAACAGGCTTGCAATCTGGGTCAACTTGCAGGCGAACTTTTCCTGGAAGTGTTCCGAGACCTTTGTTAAAGACATCCACGTAATTAGCTGTGAGATCATCATTTGCATTCTCCATGACATTAATGAAGTTTTCCTTGTGTACAGTTAACAGCTTCATTTTCTGCATTGCATTTAAGCCAAGCAGAGGGGTCAAATCCTCTTTCACGACTAGAAACTGGACCTTGTACTTCTCATTAGTTTTCGGATTCACAACAAGCAACTCACAGGAACCGACAGGCGTCACTTTAGTTCCATTCCACATGACAAACGTTTGCGAACACGAGTCTAGTTCCTTGCCCTCAGTATACTTCAGAGGTAAAATATTTGCACTTGCACCACAATCAACTTGAAATTGCACCGGTTGCTGCCTAACCAGCATTCTCGCATACACAGCTCTCCCTCTCAAAGCCTGTACTCTTACAACGCTGATCTCCTCTAACTCCTCTTCGCTCTCAATATTATGGACAGGAACTTTCTTACACTTCTTGGCAAAATGATTCTTTGCCTTGCATCGCTTGCACTTCTTTCCCCATGCGGGGCACATCTTCCTATCAGGGTGATGGTCATAACCACAAAATTTGCAGGAAATTTTCTTTGCCGACTGCCCGTCCACCGGCATTGGAGCTCGAGGCTTTTTAGAACTTGACTTTACTTGATTAATGTTATCCACCCACCCAGACAGCGACTTCATTTGCAACTCAGCAACTTCCTCGCTGCGACACACGTCGATGCAATGATTCAGAGTAAGATCTCTCATTCTCAGCAACTCCTTGGTCATCTGCTCGTTTTTAATGCCAAGCACAATACGATCACGGATTAAACTATCCTGCAAACAATCGCAAAAATAACATGTTTTGGCCAGATTCCTCCACTCGGCAACAAAACTATCAACTGACTCCATTGTTGTACCGATACAACGCGCCAATCACTCGAGTTCTCCCCCTCGGCGTAGTTGAATGTTTTGATGACTTTCAACGCATCATCTCTGATTGTATGTTTGAACATCGCCAACTGAAACTCCCGGGTTTCCCGATCCAAACGAGAAATGACAAAATAATTGTTATATTTCTCCTTCCAAAGCTTCCAGTTTTCGGCAGTTTCTCCACTATGTTTCAAGTCAAGGTACTTCGGCGGAGTAATCTGATGAAAAGTCGGCGATAGCGGCACTACCGTACCAGACTGTCCATTGGAGGTATTACCACCGGGCATGCTGTATAACGTAGACGGTTAAAAACGAAGCAGAAGTGGCCACCGCTGCCACCATGTAATAACACAGCAAACCACACGTTCAAGCGGTTACTGAACAGACATTTTAATCTCTATCAAGTGCCCCAAAGGTACAAACGAAACTGAATATATAATGAGTCTAGCAGCACGTGCAAATGAAATTCAACACAGGGCGTGAAAATTACAATACTATAACAACAACTACATTACAAAATATTCAAATGCATGCTATATTTAAAGATTCTTGCATCTGTGTGAATTTCACATAAAACTAACAATCAATAGGACATCAACTAAAAGAGAAATAACTGTAATCGGAAGTCTGACCCCTAAGTACTGTCCCTTTTTTGCATCTAAAGAGCTGGCCACACCTACCAACCCACCAACCCACTCACTGCTGGGCACAGTTGGCAGTTATTCAAAAGCTACTGGATACTCCAAAAACCCTGGAAAGTGCTATCCACTGGATAAATCACTATCCAGTAGATAAGTATTAGGGAAACCAACTAAACTATCCAGCAGATAGAGATTTCTTTGGTTTTTAGTGATATCAACCTTTTGGAAGGTCGGATCGGATAAATCAAGTAAGCTTAATTAATTAAGTGAAAATCTTTACACAGAATGACCACGACCAGGTTTTATGAGTCCACAAGACTGAGCACTCCACCTAATCCCTTGTTGTCACTTAAATTGCTGGACGTCAACCTGGTTGAGGTCATTGTTACAGAGACACCAACCTCTGGAGATCTATGTTGTTATCTGAGGTCTTCCTAATTAAGCTTGCGATATATATTTGGGTGAGGACAAAACATGGACCAGGGGTCCATGGACTCCCACCTTGGACCGGGTCCATGGACTACTTTCATGGACCGGTCCATGGACCCCCTGTCATGGACCGGGTCCATATGGACAGTTTTTTTAAAATAGTGAGAAATGAACAAAAACAGAAAAAATAAGAGCAAAAATAAGATTAAAAACAACAACAACAACAAACAATACTTGATTGATGAGTATTATTCAATCGTGCTTATATAATGTAAACACACGACTTTTACCTCACGCCAAAATGTTGCTTGTTCTTATAAATTGTTTCCTCTGACGAGTGGGTTATGCTTTGGAGGAAAACGTTTTGACTGAGCAAATGTGAATTTTTTGCTGCTTACAGTGAAACCTGTATTAAGTGGACACCCTCGGGGAATGCTGTACACTCCACTTAATACAGGGTGTCCGCCTAATACAGGTTTGGATAGATGTCATATGAGGTGTCAAATGCCATTCAAATGAACAGTGGAAACATTCAGAATACTCCCTGAGAGACTATGATGATATATATAAACGTTTGCATCAATTTCTTTATCAAAGTGGACCAATTGATCATAGTACCATAAACATAGATTGCAACTCAAATTTGAAGAAATCAGGTGAGCAAAACAAGCTCTATACAAACAAAACGAAATAGAAAACAACACCCCGGTACTGTACTGTGAAACTATATAATCAAGTCACATTTTTTAAAGTAAAAATCGAAAAGTTTGTGGGTGGCAATTCGAGGCAATCTTTTGCATTTCCAGTGTCTGGCATGTTGGGTGGTGGAATTTAATCACAAGTGTCTGTTTAATACAGGTTGGCAACAATAGAAATGACCATTTCAGGTACTTTTTAGGTGTCAGCGTCCTCTCAATAGAGGTGTCCTCTTAATAAAGGTTTCACTGTATTTCATGCTGAGAGGTCAATGTTTGGTCCCGCTGGGCCCAGCTTGTTAGCGTTTTTAGCAGGATGATTAATTCTCATGGATAAGTGATTTACAGATCCGAATATCGAAGAAGTGAATTGTAGCTTAAACTGAATTTAGCTACATCAACTATGGAGAATTGCGATGTGACTCAGTCACGATTGCTCTAAAAGCAATGAATTCTAAACTTCAGCTTGTTCATAATGCGAGTCTTTGTACGGGAGCGCGTTGGCTTGACAGTCTTCTTCTTCGTCGACTGTACATGTGACCTCTCACGCGATAACGTTCCGAACGCTAGCCGTTCGAACACTGAACGGAACGGCAAGCGAACGGGCGACGAACGGTTAGGCAAGCTGTTCGAAACGGGTACCGTAAATGGATGAGCGGCTAATTAAGATTTTCGAACGGATGAGGTTGAACGGATAAACGGCTTCTTGAATGTTTCGAACGGATGAGGTCGAACGGATAAACGGCTAATTGAAATTTTCGAACGGATGAGGTTGAACGGATAAACGGCAAATCAAAATTTCCGAACGGGATAAGGTCGAAAGGATGACATAATAACATACAAATGGACACACCGCTTCTGTGGGGCCCTGTGTTTACATTATTATCAATCGAACGACTTTCGTACCAAATAATTAATTTAATGGTTCACTTATGATGAGAAATAAACCTCGAAACCTCAAATAAACTAGTACTGCATTGAAAATCAGTCTTTTTAGAGTGAAGGGAATTTCTCTACTGAGAATAACATCCCTGATCAAGCCTCTGCCGCGCTCATTTCCTTAATTAAACATAATGTCACGCAAACATTTCGACAATGATTTAAAGCAATGATTTTAATACATTTCGCTGCCAGAATGTTTTCGCTGAGTAGGCAACGCTTCTCCTTGTCTTATTTTTCCTCTTTGATATCTCAGTGCGAACGAAATAAAGAATAAACAAACGAGCGCGTGCCTTGTCGGCTGCGTTGATTTGCATAATTTTGACACGGCAAGAACAAGTCATAACTTCAATTCTACAACCCGTATTGACACAATCTGTGAAAAGATCACTTGAAACGAGTCGAAACTTGACCGTTTATAATAAAATATTTTTATTATTGAATTCGACCTATTAAGATAAGGTACAACCGAGCAACTTGCAGTCAAAAAGCATGCAATTCAATAGTGTCAAGTTCTATTCAAGTGAAACAAATTTCCATAATCTCAGAGGACGAAATCTCAGACGGCGGCGGCCCAGACGTACTGTTTGTGGAATTAATTTATAAACAACAGTGCTGAATGTGTATGTGAAGTGAAAAACTAAATTTACTGCAAAGGAGTCAAAATATTTATGTAATAGTTCAAAATTTATATTGTTTTGCCTTGGTATCATTGTCTATTTTACTGCGTTTCTCAGCTAGTTCGATTCCGATCATGGCCGTGTGGGAGCCGTTATCAGAGTTATTTCCAACGTTTGGTGGTATCAAGTGAAGTAATGTGTTGACAAGCCAAACACAACTCATAGGCTGGTGGCGTGACAAGTGACCTCTAGTTATGATGACCTCTTGTTAAAGTTTTGCTCTCACGATGCTTAAGTTCCCTATTTGTTGGGAGGGGACGCGGTCGTTAAGCTTGATAACACGGTGCCTGGCAGAGCGAAAAGGTCAAGTATGTGCTGATAAATGAGCAGCTCTCGTGCAGTTGCGATGGGTTTTGAAAGCCAGCGAGCACTACACGTGAAATCAAGGAATATGTGGTTCAGCGCGTCTGCGCCGCCTGTGAAAACACAAGCTAAACGAAGCACATGGTGAAACGAAGAGCCCAAAGCGAATAAAGTGTCACATTTATCTTGTGAGCAATGTTTATCCTGAAATTATAAATCTCTCTCGCAAGGCAGAAGTGCGTGGCTTCTTAAGCCGCCACGAACACGTAAGGACCATAAGGTTTTCAATTTAATAGGAGCTTGTGAATCAAACGTTTTTCCGTAAAAAGTGAAGTGAGTATCATTTAAGCGGAGGTAAACAAAGAACAGAAGCGTGACGACTGTTTGTGTAATGTGAACATGGCGGCATGCGTCATTTAACAAAGAATGGCGAATTTATTGTTTTGAAGTCGTCTCGTCTTGTCTTCTTGGAATGGCTGCCAAAATAACTTACTGTTTCTTTCTTGAACAGATAGCTCAAGCCGTTCAAACGGCTGATGAATTTTCTCGAACGGATAGCTCTAGCCGTTCAAACGGCTGATGAATTTTCTTGAACGGATAGCTCGAGCCGTTCGAACGGCTGATGAGTTTTGTCGAACGCATAGCTCGAACCGTTCGAATGGATGATGAATTTTTTAGAACGGTTAGCTCGAGGCGTTCGAACGGCATGCCACAACCAGTTGCAAAAGTACTTGAGACACTGTACCGTATTTTGGCATAAATGGCCTGTCCATGATCTTGTGCTTGTGATCCCCCCTCCACCCCTTATCAAAGTTGCTAGCAATACAAGACCATACTCAAAACGTGGAGGAACAACTTTGAATTGGAGGGAGGAGGGAGGTCAGTATTATATTTTACAGACCTGTGACCAGGAGCGATTTGAAGCAAGAAAGGTCGTTTTTTCGTGGGAGTGTTTCATCATTTTTGCAACTGGTTGCAGTCCGTTCGAACGGCTGGTGAACGGCTATCCGTGTAAAAACGGCTAAGCGTTCGGAACGTTTTTGCCTAAGAGGTCACACATGTGCAAACAGATCAGTACGTCAGCACAACTAAATATTTTGTGAACAGCATCTTGTCAAATCTTATTTTTGCACTATTTCTGTTTTTGTTCAATTCTCATTACTTAAGAAAAAGTGTACATGGACCTGGTCCATAACAGGGGGTCCATGGACCCGGTCCATGAAAGTAGTCCAAAGTGGGGGTCCATGGAACAGGTCCTCACCCTATATATTTGGCAATACTTTGAGGTGTGTACTTCATGAACTCAACTGCATTCTCATTTTCCATAAATATCACACCCACAAACTTATTAGAAGCAGTTACATACGCCAAGTTACCTTCCCACGTCGAAGCACGTCTGTAGTGATCACTGCTTCCATTTCTTCAGCACCTTCGGCCAAAATAACCAGTGCACTGCCTTTTAGATCCGCCATGTTGGACGAGCACAACAATCTAGTACCCAGACCTCTAATCGAAACGCAGAAGCGATAAAAGAGCATGAGATCCTTGCAAAGTATTTCTAAAGTTTATCAATAAATTCAATTTCAACCTCTCTTTCAGTATTAATGGAGTCTTGAGTTTAAGAAAAAAAAATTTCCTCTCCTGCAGGGACGAAAAGAAACACCAATCAGACGAGAGAAACAAACTAAACGTAGTGTAAGGAATCATGGGACACATCATGGTGGCTAAATTCCAGAGTAGCTTAGTTCCCATGAAGACGTAAATATTTTCTTCACTACCCAAACATTTTGAGAAATTCCTATATCAAGCCAATTTTAAGGATTATTTAGGTCTCTTAGAGTGTAAAATCAAGCTTTGATTGGAAAATGTAGAATACAGTGTGTGTAGGAGCTTATCGACGATTGTTTACAAGTTGAGTTTAATCGTGACTGGTGGAAGGGACCGACTAGCGTACAGAATGTGGTATTACTTTGTTGCTCACTGCGCTTATCACTTTACCAGATGGTTTCCAAAAGATTCCCGAGGAGCAGCGTAAGTTAACTTGAATTTTGTTAGTTTGTGGTGAAATCGAAAGCTTATGCGGACAAAAATGCATAGTCATCTTGACAAGACATTGTCCATTGAACGCCTGTTGAGCCCTGATCCAATAAAAGATTGCTTCCTTTTTGATTTGAGTCAGGCCTGACACCTATTGAATTTTTTGGGTATATGCAGTAACTATTAGGCGGGGATCAAACAGTTAGGGAGGTACTTTTCGCTGTGCTTTTTTATTGTTTTGCATGAAAGTACATGTAGCTGGACAGGAGAGTCATGCTTATAATAGCTGAAAGAAATCCCTACCCCCCCCATCCCTCAACAACTTCAGAAAGTATTAATGCTTATGTCGTAGTAGGTACAGATGGATAAGCAAGCTATAGTTGTATTCAGTAGCTTTTATAGATCTCAAACCGCAGCAGGATAATAGCTCAGTTGGTAGCTTGCTTGACTGCAGAACGAGAGGTTGTGGGTTCAATTCCCAGGGCCACCCCAACAGTCAGGGTCTTAAAGTGACTTAGAAATAAAAGTAATTCCATTGCCTTGCAAATAGCCAAACCTTCACGTGGCTCAGATGACTACATTGTGCATACCTGCCAACCTCTGGAGATCTAAAATCTGGAGACTCTCTATTTTGCCCCCACCCCCATCCCCGAATGTCAACAGCACCAACACCCCCCATCCCGCCCCAACAAATTGCCTTAGGACATTATAATTATGACGTCTTACATGACGTACATGGGATCAAAATCTTTCATCGTTGTAATGACGAACTAATCTTTGTCATTGACTAAACATGTGCAAAATTTGTCCCAGAAACTGTAGAATGAATAACAAAAGGTCGAATTTTGTGAAAAAATGGACTAAATTTCAAACTAAAGAACAGAAATGCTCAAAAATCCATTTTATCTGGGAGATTTGGTGCTCTAACTGGGAGATCGGGAGATTTGATGAAAAACTTGGAGACTCCCAGGAAAACCGGGAGAGTTGGCAGGTGTGATTGTGTGATTCCAGAAAATATCCATATCCCTCCCACTGATGGTTCTTCCGATTAGACCCCCCCCACCCCGACAGAATTTCGGTTCCAGAGGGGTCATGTATAACCCCCCACCCCCCAGGAATTTCCTATTTTCCTTTTCATGGCCTTTATTTGCCGCATTTAGAGATAATTTATTGACTGTGTACCGCTTAAAATTAACTGTTCTCATCTTAAGACAGTTTTTTATAATCTTTGACGTATTTGTAATCTTTTACAAGGCAATTTGTATTTCTTATGCTGGTAGAGCATGCTTGATAATGAGCAGTCTCTCTTTTTTATAAGTCCATCCAGCGAAATGCGCGAGGCATGAAAACAGAGATTAATATGTTTATGTCATTTCAAGAAAACATTTACAGTATAACTTCAAATTTGAACTATTCATTGAAATAAAACTATGTGAACATTTTCGAATTTCTAAAGGAATCTTCTTACAGGCAAAGTTTATCGATACATCTTCTGCTTCCGGTCCTAAAGTTGAAATTCTGATACCGTAATTAAGTTTCAGTGATGTACCCGTCTAGTCTAAGTCAGTTTCATCTTAAAAGCAACATTAGTACAGCATAACTTCAAAGTTAACTATTGATTTAACATTAAACTAGGTGAAGATATTCGAATTTCAAAACGATCTACTAAAAACTAACTTACAAACAAAGTTTAGTGTTAAATGTTCGGCCTCGGGTCCTAAAGTCACCACAAAGTCGATGTTTGTAATTAATTTTAACTTTGAATGAATTACGCTTGTAGTTAAACAAATTTCAGAAATTACAAAAAAACTTACGGTATTTGGGTTATAAAAGAACAAAATATGGAAATATTCATTTTGCGTCCCATATTTGCATCGATTCGTGTTCATAAATGAACATCGGTGAAACATGATCTATTTCATCGCCTAGCACGTGATCGAAAGTCTCCTCGACAAAGAAGAAGCAGATCATTAATATTTTCGGGCAAAAGTTGATTTGGCGAGAAGTCTGTTCGACAAACAGCTTGCCTTCAACGGTACTTTATTGGAAGTCAGTAATAAAATACAGCAAAGCTCTCATTTGGGTCGTCACGCAACGCTTTGTCGTGATGAGCTCCCGCTGAATGTCAACAGACATTTGCGTAAAGTTGTTTACACGAAGCTCGAGAAATATAGTGCTGAGGTAGACGATGTTTTTTCTCGATTGACCTAAGTTTTTATCAGACTAGTCTGCAATCGAGTCTGCACTCTAGATACATAATCAACATTACTAACCGATGCGCTAAAATTTATTCCCGGAGAAGCAAAGGACCTGTTGAGAATTGCGATTGATTTGCCTGAAGGACAATTTTATTTAAAGACTTCGTCAAAGTCAAACATTGGACAGACCGACCATTACATCTTTAAGTTTTTTCTCGAAAGGGCATCTATTTCTGATTGTTGTTGTGATACAAATCAAAATAATCCACATATACTTGAGTATGACTCGTACGATCGTTTGCGTCTTTTACAACCCTGTGGAAAATTCTTCTCGTGGGCACACCCCATACCCCTCGGAAATTTCTACCCTTTAGCCCCCCCCCCCCCCCCCCCCACCCCTTAGGAATTTCCATTGACCATCCGTGGGGGGGCGGTATGGATATTTTCTGGAATCACACATTACAAGTCATGTAAATGGGAGTTCCATCACTGGAAGGAGACATTAAAGTAGTGTCCTCCATTACAGGCTCTTTGCATCACTTGATCACGTGATCAACTTTCGGTAAAAATGAAAGCAGTCCATGTTTGGAAAATTTTGTTAGCACAAGCGGAAAGACCATAATAAAATTAGGTATCCTGAGAATTTTCAGCTGTATATCTCAAAAGTAGCGATTGCATGAGAAAAACAACTTTTGCCAACCAGTCGCCCTTACATGGTTTTCAATACAAATCCTTATAATTTCAAAATTTTCAAAACTGTCATGAAATATTTCCTTACAGCGCTCAAATCTCCTTTTAATTCTTAGCAGGCAATTTTAGCCCTATAAATGCATAAGGGAAAGATTTAACGACAGTTTAAAAATTTTAGAGTTTACAAGGATTTGTAGGAAAAACCAAGCAAGCGTGACTGCGTGGCAAAAGTTGTTTTTCTCATACAAATGCTTCTAACTTTCGGTGGCAGTTGCAATCACTGCTTTTGAGATATACGGCTGAAAATGCTCAGGTTACCTAATTTCAATATGCTCTTTCAGCTTGTGCTAACAAAATTTTTCATAAGTGAACTGTTTTCATGTTTACTGAAAGTTGATCACGTGATCACAGTCATGCAAAGAGCCTATTATTAGTACTTTCGTGCTAAATACATTGGCAAAAAAAAGACATTTTTTTGCATGAACTGAGAACAATATTCAATTAGTTTTCAATGTTGATTTATTTCATAAAATTAATATTGCATTAATAATTGCAACCTCATTTTTTCAACAGGAGACTTGCTGTTGTACTTTTTGCCCTTATGTTCATTATACCACAAGTATATGTGATTCAGCTGTAAGTATTGACTACTTATTTACAGTAACATAATATTTTAGTTTGAAAAAATAGTTGGAAAGAGCTGTTAACCATTAGAAGTGATTCTCTTCTTTGAGATGGTGTCAAACTTGACTTGACAAAGACATGTATTAAAGACCAGCTGGAAGACACAAGAAGGCCATAAAGAGCAAGCCAGCTTACAGTCAAACCAGGTCAAGCGTACCCCCCAAGAATCCATTAACGAATTTATTCTTCTAAAGTTGACTCCATTGGTAGTCGTAGATTTCAGATTGATTTCTACATTCTTGCATGCGTAATGAGCCCTGAATTCACAAGCGAGGCAGTTATGAAATAATTTCTACCGGCTCCGTTTTCCTGAATTAAATTTTGATGTAAATGTCTTCTAAGAAACTTAATCCATTCAAAGATTTTCAATGTGACCAAATACAGAGTTCTCGTAAAATATTCACTGCTCATTACGCATGCAGAAATGCTGCTTTGAATTTGACACCAGTTACAGGAACGACTAACGGATTCATTATTCAAATAATATCAATATTCATTAATAGAATCTTGAGGGGTACGCTTGACCTGCCTTGACTGTAATAGGTTCTACTGGCTACAGAAACAAGAAGAAAAATTGATCAAGTTTACGTTTGCAGTGACTTCTGGGACTGTTACAAGAGACAGGAAAAAAACTTTGGCCAAATACATTGTAGCTGACCAGCACATCGTCAGTAGAGACCCCAGAAACAATAAATATTATTGTGGGACACATTTCAGCTTCAGTTTCCTTCTTGTTCTAAAGTGGCAAATTTTGAGTGATCATAACCTTTTTTTTACCGATGTTTAACTTTATAAATAAATGCTAATACATGTAGTACACATCCATGAGTGCTCAACATTTGAGACACAAATAAATCAAAATCGCATGTAAAATGTAAGAAATATTAACCTGCAAATAACAGCTGATCTTACTCAAATATACCTAATGTCAGATGATAATTATCATTCCTGTAGCTTTGTATTCATGTCAAAATAGTAAGACAACCATTTGCAATCTGAGGGTTTCTAATAGTAATTAAGGTACAGTCATTAACCCTGTTAACCCTTTAAGTCCCAATAGTGACCAACATCAATTTTCTCCTAACAGCATCCATACATTGTCAAGAGAGAGGGTTATGAGAATTAATAAAATGATCACCAAAGAGAAAATGCCTTGATCTTTTATAAAATTCTCTCAACTAATTCTTAAAGGAAATGTATGGAGATCAGTTTGGAGAATTTGTTTGTGGATATTGGGGCTTGAAGGGTTAATGCAGACATTGAATATGGGTCACAGAAAGTGTCCAATAAAATTTGTTATTAACCGTAGGTTGCTTTTCAATTTCCTTTGTCTCCGAGTCCTAGTTCATGAATAATTAGGGCTAGGAGACAAAGGAAATTGAGAATCACCCTAGGTTAAAAAATGTTTACCTGAATTTAATTTTGACCTGTAAAAGATCTTTCTATAGGTAACCTTCTATTAAACCTTAATTCCTTTTCATGGTATGTTGAGACTGCCTTAGACTGCGAGCAGTCTCTTATTTTTCTTTGCAAAGTTACTGCACGCAAAACCTAAGCACGCGAGCGGCAAAGCCATGAGCCGCAAGAAACAAGGCCGTAAGCCCGAGAAGAAAAAATAAGAG
Organism: Porites lutea; assembly: GCF_958299795.1. NCBI lineage: Eukaryota > Metazoa > Cnidaria > Anthozoa > Scleractinia > Poritidae > Porites > Porites lutea. The sequence continues at coordinate 21,646,905 of NC_133201.1, forward strand.
ACTGCTGACTCTTGTTTTTTTCTGGGGACAACGTAAGATATGTAAGATATCCTCAAAAGTTTTATTAATTACTGAGATTACTGCTTGGTTCGCTATTGTTTGCAGTTGGTTGTGACGCGTGACTATTCTTATTGCTTGCAATCTTACCACAGACCAGTCAATTATCTGTCAACAGTTGTGCAATTGACCAATAGGTTACTCCATTTCTGGGTTGACAGAGGGTTTGTTTAACTAAAAAAGAGTCAGCAGTCAGTCTTTTCTCGTCTGGTCTCAATCCCTTATTGTAATAATAACGTTGTGTTTTGCAATCGCACTGGATGTGATAAGAACTAGACGGATTTTAAGAGAAAAGGCGGACTGCAAGCAGTCTAAGACTGCCTTAGCTTGCGTCGCAGACATACATGTAACCTAACCCTTGTCACTAATGTCTGCAAAGCAGTGCTGATATCCTTATTCTCAGTCCACAACTGACTCAATTAACTACTGAACATTTGTTTCAATTTTTCCTTCTACTTGATTGGCAAATCAACTATGACATGCAAATCATGACACCCCTGGTAGACTTTTGGAGGCCTAGAACAAGGATATTGATGCTGTTTTGCAGGCGGAATTAACCAGAAGTTTAGTTCTGTCTGTGATGCGAGCTGCCAACTGCCAGTGACTTAGCAGGTGCAAAAACTCCACAGTTTTTGAGGGGTGTATTTTCAAACCCATGATTTTACCCTTCAAATGCCCATATCTGCCCATGAGGATCCCCATTCCTTGTACTACTTGTGATGTCATTGGTTTGAATGGTCATAGACTTTTTTGACATCTACAACTCGAGCAGGAGAAAGAGATCTTTCATGGGCATGAATGAGGCAAACAGGCCAGAGAAAAAATGGAAAATGAACATCTAAGATTGACCAGAAAATTGACTACTTACCCATCCACATACCATGCACTTTCTATTGAAAAAGTATTAATTCACAACCCTTACAATTTTTGTTGAAACTTTTTCCCCTGAGTGGGAGCCTAGTAATAATTTATTGCCCAGCCCAACCCAAAAAAATAATAAATGAGGAAAGAATTGCAAAAGAATTGAGAAGGAGAACTAAATGAAATGTAGAAGTATCAACATTTTGCCTTCTGGCCGTGCCTGAACTTCAGAAGCTGATATTTAGCATCAGGAAGTGCTTGACTTATAAACAGTGCAGTGCTTTCAAGTTTGGGCTGTTTTGCTTCTTTTTGGCCAGATAATGACCAGAAAATGGATGGACTACTGTGGCCAATAAGCTGGGGCCAATGCGTTTTAAAGCAAAATTTCTATATTACTTTAATACTTTTGCTTTTTATTTTATTTGCTGTAGGCCTCCAAGTTCTCGGACCTGTGATGAACCTCTGCTCAACATCTCAGTTGCAGGCATTGTTTTTACATTTGCTATGATAGGTATAGTGTACTTTCTCTGTCTGGTGTTCTTTTAACTATGTAATTAATTTTTTGAAAAACAATGTGCAGGTCCAGATCATATCCATAACTTCCACTTAAGACCCCACATACCTCTGGAAATTCCAATAATTACAGCTAAACCTCATCCATTCTTTGGAGAGGGGCGGGGGGGGGGGGGGCTCAGGGCTGTCAAAAAGTTTTTAAGTAGCAGGCTGATATTGTACACTAGGTGGCTTTGGAACACCAGAGGCACAAGTTCTTGAGGGCTGTGGCATCAAGGGTCATTTTGAAATTTAGAGTCTCAGAAATGGTGTTTCCAGGGGTTTTCAAGAGGTATTTTGCATTGCGGATGCCATCAATGAGGTCAAGGATAAATTGAAGGTCTTCATGCAAAATCGTCCTTGTGATATGCAAAATTTTGACCTGTGACTATTAATTTGCAGTAAGGTTCAACACAAGTGCAAAAACACATCTTCTTTCCTGGCAGTTTCTTTTGTAGTGCTAGTGTCCAACATGACACTGAGTTTCTTTCACAAACAATAAATTTTTTTCAGCGTATAATATGTATCCGGTTATATTTGATCTGTGGCTACTACATGTAGTAGCTCAGGGCTTGGCGGTGGTCTAAAAATTCCGTTTCTAACTGAAATTTATGGACAACAATAAATTATTCTAAACTGCCGACAAATTAATTGGCAACAAAATTTTTTGTAGCATGGCTATGACTTTTATTGTGGATTTGCTTTTGTACTTTGACTTTTTGCTTGCTTATTTTGCATGTGCTGCAAAATATCTCACTAAAAGTTTAATTAGGTTAGTTGATTATAGCTCACCACTTCATTGCATCCCGCCCTTTGTGCTATATCCTGGAAGCTACCATGTGGCATGAAATTTTTGAGAGTTCTAATTTTGACGATTTTTTCCCGCAATCTGCAGAAATAAGTTCCCGCAAACAAAAATTATCACAAACATTTTTCCCACCAAAATTTACTCCAGCGTAAATATGCTCTAACTTAAATTCACTACACAAAAATACAGTACTAAGAAATCGTGTCTGTTCAATCACAACTTGTCTCTTTCATTCAGAAACAACGAAATAATGGTTTATTTCTTGAAAATAATTATGTATTTCTATCTCACATACTCAGTAAAAGCGAAAATTAATTATCAATGCTATGTACTGGGTACTTTCTAAAAATCGTGAAAATCACTTCCCAGCAAGAAAAATCAATCTGTCCTAATGGCAAAAATTAGTTCCTGCAAAACACAAAAAATCGCCAATCCACAAAAATAAACTCCCGCAAAAATTTTGTGCCGCCGATAGTTACAGCACCCCCTCCTCTTCAATCCCCTCTGGTTTCAATGTTGTAGAGTGCATGCAGCTTTCTGAAGTGAAGTGCAACCCGACTAAACACCTTGTTTAATCACAACATGCACATGACATGCCATTCTACAAAATACACTATCCATTGTTATTTTCAATTGACCTTACTCAACAAAGAACAACATTGTCTGGGGGAGAGGCATGGGGGCTGCTTTTCCCTTGGGGAGGGGGAAGGGGGCAGTCATAGGCTGTGTTTTTGCATGTTATACATGTACATAAATACTGTAACATGAACTTGTGCAGCAACATGTGGAATCAATGCAGATCCTATTTTTATTTTTACTCTCAGCTTTTGCATTTTTATTCGCAATCATGGAACCTGTGCCATGGCAGCTTAAGATTGCATTTCATTTCTTTGGCTTTGGATCCCTCATTCTTGGCATGGTACTGTTTGCATCAACATTTGCGTCTGAATTATGTGTGAGTGTTTTCTTCTTGTTGTTTTTTATGGGAACCTCAGAGTTAAAAGTACAGTTTGACTCCTGATAACTCAAACCTTCTAGGGAGACCAAAAAAAGTTTGAGTGATCAGGAGCTCAAGTGCAAGGCAAATAACCGGAAATAGGGAAAGAAGCAAATGGATGGGGAGGGAATGCAAGTATCATTCCCTCTCTACTTCAGCAGCATTGGATGACATAAAAATTGTTTATATTTTGAAAAAGGAATTAAGCAACAAATCTTGATTAATATATAGGGATGAAAACTGAATTTGAAGTGGAGTGACATAAAAGTAAAGACAAAGAATTGACATGGTTGTTTTGAAATAAAAGAGAGATTAAGCATCATTTTTACGGCAACTGGCAACAGAAGATTCAAGTTGTAAAATTTTCAAAATGAGAAATTAGCAGATAAAAACAGCTTCAAATACTAATATTGTTATGGAAAGAATTAGTGTGAATCTACGGATTTTCATGTAGTTATAATGAACTGTAAACGATAAGTAATAATTATGGAAAACTTTGTCACGTGGTACAAATTCACATTTGCAGTAAATGCAATGCTTAATCTCTCTAAATTCAATGTTTCAGACCTCAGTACAATGTTTTTTTTCAAGTGGAGTGACATAAAAGTAAAGACAAAGAATTGACATGGTTGTTTTGAAATAAAAGAGAGGTTAAGCATCATGTTTACGGCAACCGGCAACAGAAGATTCAAGTTGTAAAATTTTCAAAATTAGAAATTAGCAGATAAAAACAGCTTCAAATAATAATATTGTTATGGAAAGAATTAGTGTGAATCTACGGATTTTCATGTAGTTATAATGAACTGTAAACGATAAGTAATAATTATGGAAAACTTTGTCATGTGGTACAAATTCACGTTTGCAGTAAATGCAATGCTTAATCTCTCTAAATTCAATGTTTCAGACCTCAGTACAATGTTTGTTTTTTCAAGTTATGTGCTTAAAACATTGTTTGGGTTATCAAGGGTAAAATTATGTAGAAATGACCTGAAAGGAAAGAAAAATTACTTCGAGTTTGCGGGAGGTTCTAGTTATCATGGGTAAAATTACAGTAAAGGTGTAAAGGAAATCCAAGAGAAATCAACTTTAGTTCGAGTTAGCACGAGGTTTGAGTTATCAGGAGTCAACTGTATGCCAAGTGCATTTGTTAAGTTATATAAGCAGGCAGGAAGTGGGAACATCCTCACAATCCCAGGTGTTCTCAATAGTTGCCAATAAACCGGAGTTTATTGAATTTGGTTCTCCCTGCAAAGTTTACATAACAAAATCCCCAGAAAAACCCTGAAGGATCTTGATAGTAGAAGGGAAGTGGCCTAATGCAATTTAATAGTAATACCAAAGCAAATCCTACAAATTTAGGCCCCAACTCCCCAAGAAAGGAAAAAAAGCTGGATCACAACCCATTCAAAAACACCCAGGCGCCATTCTCAAACACACAGGGTGCAAAGAAAATCATTTTTACAGCTTGTCATTCGGGCTGAAGCTAGCATTTACTAGCCCACAAGTCATTTCAACTAGCCCCATGGCAAAAGCTTTTTGATGAGCAGAATTGATTTCACAGTTCTTCTGTTATTCAGATTCCTCCAAAACATCACTTGCCCATCGAGCAAGTTAAAAACAGAATTCACTAGCGCTGGGCTATCGGACACGTACTACTTTCTTGGCAGGCTGAACACAGCACTTCAGATAGTGCAAACTTTCAGTCACATGGCCTATTGCTAACATATCCTGACATTGCAGCGAGGTACACTATTAAAGTCACTGTGAATAATTCTCCTTTGTTCTTTCTCTTGTTTAGCAAGGATATGCTCCTGAGTTGTACTATTTATGTCTGTCATTTGGGATATTTGCTCTTCTTACAACGGGTAGGTTTGACACATGTGTTAAGCTTCTATCTCGTTAGGCAAATAGTCTAAAATAAACTGGTACATGGAGATGTTGTACATTGTACCAGTGTATGATTAAATTTTAGTGATGAGTTTAACTTGTTGCAGTGCTCGAATTTGTTAAAGATTGTGTAGTTTTGTGAGATGTATAGGAGACACCAAGGCCACTGGTTGAGTTAATCAGCTTACATTGTGTAAATTTTGGTCTGTAATTGTAACAATGGCGTACTAGGTGGTCTTAGGGAACAATTTAGTTTTTTGAAATCTTGGCTGAGAGATAAAAGAAGCGTGGTGGAGTTAGAAAAATTTACTAGTTTCAAAGCTCTTGATCTCACCCCTCTCCATAGGAAGTTTAATGGCCACCTCAGGCCCCGTCAGCCATATTCAAACCATTTTGTTTGAAGAAGAAACATAAAATGTATTTTTGACCAAAGTTTAGAGATCAAGATGGCTGAATATTGGCCAAGGTTTTTACTCGCCGTTTTTATGGACCAAAGTTGAGGTCTTACATAAAATGCAGAAAAAGAGCAAGGTTATCATCCTGTCATTTTGATGTCATGCTTGGTCAATTAAGCATATTTATTATGTGGCTAAATCCCAAGCGTGCAAGATAAAGTGAATCTTGTGTTTTGATTGGATACCAAGTAGGCAAGGAATGCTTGTCTTATTTGCGTATCTCCTCGGAATTTCTCGCGTTATTTGCGCACGAAAAGATCTTTCTGTCCTTTTTGGCCGTATAATATAGTCTTTATAGAGAGGAGAAGTCGTTACGTCACGTTCCCATGGTAGCAAAATTTTTGGATGACAACAATATTGGTCTCTTACTTTTTTTGCGTTTTTATTGGCGTCGATTTTGTGTCTTAGTCAATAAAAACGCAAAAAAGAACTTACTCAATATCAATCTTGACCTCACTCTAAGTCAATAACGCATACATACACCTAATTGCAATAACGTTCTACTACAATCAGGGATGTCAGACTAAGGAATGAAACAGAAAACATCAGTGGCCATTTAAGCTTTCTTAACTTAACTGATGTCAGATTAAAGTACTCAGTGTTTACAGGATTATCAAATTATCAAAAGGTCTTTTGCATGGCTACACTGTAATTAATTCCTATTTGTCTATTTTTATTTGTCTTTTGCTTTTTTTATAACAACGTGAATGCAGTTAGGTGTATGTTGTGGTTCAATTTTATCTTTGGTTTCAATTTTATGCTCTTTTGTTTTTGGGTATGATAATGTATGATAATCAATTTGTTTGAAACAAAGGAAAATAAATTTAAAACCAACGATAAAATTGAACCACGACACATATAAAGACCCTTCTTGGCCTGAAAAATGTGAGGACATAATAATTTTTCGTCCCTGCCGCGTACACTTCCTATCACAAACTATCGGTTGTTTGTCTCCCACCTTGGTTAATAAGTCGTGTAAAGAACGTTACTGAAAAATACAAACTGTGATTACCGTTAAGCGAAGTTAATCTCTCTCTCATCAAAGAACGGCCTTTTTTACTGCGCGGTTTTGTTCGTCACAAAGTCCAAGGGCCTCCTACCCCAAATCGATCGCCTACCGCTTTAACAATCGCGTATCACAAGATTTGAGATTTTAAGGGTTTAGAAAGGTGAAAGTGAAACATATGAATAAATAGATATCGCATTAATGCACACAATTAAGGCTAGCCGGATCCTAGTATCCTAGTCTACGTTGGAGGCGTCCGAAGGGGAATAGCAAAGTAGAAGTTTGGGTACACTTGGAAATAGGAAGGGATTCCCCTCTCTAACCCCCCACCCCCCACTTTTCCCTCGCGCACCCGCACTTAGGTATGCGGTTTGACAGTAAGTGTGTTGTGCTCTTCATCGCTAGTTTTCTTCGCGGCCGTTATCAGGGTCGTCACGCAACCCTCTTCCCCACTGGTGGGGAGGAGCGTTGTGTGACGACCCTAATAACGGCTGCGAAGAAATGTATTTACATTCGGCGGAGCTAAACGTAGTGGCAGTGACAGAGAATGTAAATACTTTCCTATTGTTATGAACGCACGTGAGCCGTTATGGCGTTAATTGACTCTATTGTTGTTAGGTATATAAGGTTTTGACAGTTGTAATGTATTCATCTCAGCTCTCGAACTATCAACTTTTATTTTTATATCTTACTTTATTCATCTGTCGATTGATTTTTTACCTTTAATCCCCAGGGGTTGTGCGACCGCATCGGTTGGGGAATACGTTCCCAATTTTTTCCCATTGGGTTTTTGAGTTTTCGTATCAGGCGGCGCACGTGATTAGTTTAGCCTGAGTGACTGTATTTAGGAATATTTGTATACCATTCTTTAGTTATGATGTTGAACTTTGTATGTTATTTGGACGGCATTAAACGCTCAGGCTCCATAGTTCGAGCTGCACACCCATTCCCGTCTCTTAGTCCTGAATATAAATAGGAAGACTACTTCATCGTTGCCTGTTATAAACTGTACTCAATACAAAAATTCTGTTGTTTTACAGGATTTCTGGTCATCATGCTCCCGTTTTGGTTGATGAACTATCTGTGGCCAGATTCTGTTCTCAACCGACGTGAACGGCGAGGAATTTGCTATGAGCCTGTAAAGTGCTGCACTTGCCTTTGGCATATTTAGAACGATGGATTCTTCTGTTGTCTAGGTTACACATGTAATGCAAGCATAAGCCCTACAAATCTCGTTCCCAGGGTCTTTGTTTTTCCCGTCTCCTTTTACTGCAAAGGGCCTGGGGACGACGTAACATAGGGCGACCCAATAACCTCCGAATTATAGGTGTCTATATTAGGTTTTAGTTAGTCCATGCTTGCATCGCATGTGTAAACTTTACGTTAGCTGTTATAGATTACTTAAAAACACCAATATTTATATAGCTATTAATGTATTTATGAACGGAGTCAGTTGATTTGATTCCCTGAAAGTAAAAGTTGCTTGTAAAATGTTTCGAAACCATCCGTTATTTTTTTTAAATGATACTTGCCATAAACAGGTCAGCTGTTTCAGCTTGGTTATAAAAAGAAGTAACAGTCATTCTTTTAGGGAAATCAAATTAACAGATTCTCCGCGTGATACTGGTTCGTTTGGAGCAGCTCGGGTTTTTCAAAAAACTATCAATCTTTCCTGGATCCATGCAGGCATTTTCCTTCTCCTTTTAAGCGCATTTAAAATACATACGCTCTATACATATTTGACTTGTGATCATAAAATATACATATAATCATACATTTTAGTGCGGTAATCACACTTCTTACAAAATAAGCTGTTTTACTTGTCAGCCACCAGTCTACACAGGAATTTTAGAGAGTTTTAGCTTCACGTTTACAGCAAACGGCAAACGTCAGGCTGACGTTTGAAAAATTCAAGTTGAGAATTTCTCAAAACAGAAAATGAGCAGATAAAAACAGCTCAAAACAATTCTTATGGATAAAATTGCGTGAAACTACTAACTTGTGTGTAGAAATGATAAACAGTAAACGACAAGTAAAGATGAAACTTAATCACGTGGTAAAAATTCGCGTTTGCCGTTTGACGTAAACGTGATGCTTAACCTTTCGAATATGTGGTAAGATACCAGTGTACGTAACAGCTGCTTGTAATGTACAGTCGAAACTCCCGTAAGCGACCACCAGAAATGCAAAGGCTGAGTGGCCGCTTACGGAAGGTGGTCGCTTACAAGAATCGAACTATAGGGCAAGTCCAAGAAGTCCAAGCACATCTACTTTATGGAAGATAACTTAATGCATGCAATGTCTAAGTTACGCCATGTGTAGTTCCGTGTTGTCACTTAAGTTCTTCGTATATTCTAAGTAGCATAGTGCACACAGTGAACAATAGAGATCAGAGAATGCGTCAAGTGGTCGCTTGCAAGAGGTTAAAAATAATGGAAAATCATTAACCGTCAGGCCCAGAAAAAGGTCGCGATCGCTTACAGAAGGTGGTCGTTTACTAGAGGCTCCAACTGTAGGGCTTTGACTGGGAAAATTTTGGTCTTTTGGATTGGCGGTCGCTTATGGGAGGTGGTCGTGTACGAGAGGTGGTCGCACATGGAGGTTCGATTGATGACAATACAGTACCCACCCCAGGGTACATTTTTCTGTTGGGAATTTGTAGTTTATATAATACGTTTCATTGTGATACCTGCATTTCCTCTTATATTAGGTTCGCCTTTAGTTGGACAATTTATGGACGTTTTTTAATTACTGCGTTTATAAATGGCTTTGAAGAGATCAGGTTCAAATTCGATGAAATGACTACCTATATCCTATATGTTTTCAATGTATAATTTTTGTAAATCGCGCTTAACCTAATAGTGGAATTACGATTTGCGTCTTTGATTTCTTGAACCTCCCAGTAACCGGTTACAAGTTGTTCGCAGTACTTTTCGTCAGCCAGACAAAACGGTGACGGCATTTGCGTCATCGTTTTACTCGAATAAGCGCCGCGGCGCTGATATAATTTTCCACGCCTTAAATACGGCGTCTATTTGAGGGCGGCGTTTATTTGAAAGTTGAACGCGACAAAGAGTTGTTGTAACTAAGATATTCTTATTTTCCGTGTTAAACTAACAGAATTGACGTCTTATTTTGACTATTTCAGGGCCGCGGCGCTTATTCGAGTAAATACGATATTCGTATTCTCTGTGATGAAACTACACGACCTAATGAGGGGCGACTTTCTTGCATGCATTTATTTCATTTTATAAAATAACGAAGATAGTACGCGCGTTCTGATTGGTTAAAAACCTGTGGTTTATTGTGCTGGTAAACTCTTAAGCAATGATATCCTCCAGCGTCAACCTCAACAACAAGCTATCATAGTTTCACGGCCAAGAATATGAATACACTACGTGTGATTACAAATTTCGTCGAGTTGAAAGCACATCTCTGGTTCACTGAGGCCCCTAGGTCGCACAATTGATATATTTGTTGTAATAGTATTGTACATATCAAGTTTTTCTTGACCTCTCCTATAGTTATTAAAATCGTAGTAATGAGACATTTAAAGTGCTGTTTGTCGTGTCACCCTAAATAATTTTGCCGACAGGATAAGCGCTAAGAAAGTGGCAATCGGGGACAGCGAAGACTTTAGACTGCCTACAACTACGAAGGTTTCTGTTTACAAAGTCTCTGTTCCTGCAAATGAGGCCCGGGGCTACTGAACAAAATGTTATAGGGGAGGCTCCGTCCAGCCCCTTAACCTTTTATTTTCCATTTTTGACAGAAAAGGAACGCCTTTCATTTACCTTCCATTGAAAAATGGTACCCAATAAACCATCTTTCAAAGACAAATAAATATCTAATTAAAACCAGAAAATTTTCTTTTCTTTTCACGGCCTTGAAATGCCCCTTTTATGCAAAGTCATAGCGGCATTTTTGTTAAGGGCCTGTTTATATGGAGGTGGGGGACCCCAGATAGGTGAGGTAACATGCAGTGGGTCACACCCCACCTATCATGTAAACGTGATCAAATTAAAACGAGAGATTATGTGGACAGGCGGGAAGGGACAGGTTCACGGTTAAGCGCATGCTCATTAATTAAATTACTTTTTACCAATTTATTATTAATTCCATCGGTCAATAATCCCACTCACATGTATCTCGTCGATCTCAGAGTGTATTTCAAAGAAGAAGTGTATTTCAGAGTAACCTGAAGTAGGATGGAGGAGTACTAAAGTCGCAGAAAAAAATTAGTTGATTATGCCAACACTACTAAAAGTGAATTTATTGTTGATCCATGGGTGATTAATTTACAGCTATTTGCAAATATTTATAAGTTGATCAAGTGCAAGTGTCTGCCAGGGGAGTGTGCAGATTGGTTCTTTGACAACATAATGACATGATCATATTGCTTGTATAGACGATACAGGACATGATGTCCCGGCAGAAAAACAACATTTTGATAAATGGGCATGCCCTGAACCGTGAACCTGTCCCTTTTAAAAACAGTGAGTGCTTGACTAAAAATGACTGTTGTTTCGTCATTCGCGGTTACTATGGCAACGTATTCCAAGGGTTATTCAATATTTAAGATTTTTGCACTACTAACTACAAAATTAAGCCGGTAACCCCCCCCCCCCCCCCCCCCCCACTCTTTTCGGACGATGCCTATTAGCTTTAGGCGAGAAACATGCGCAGTGGTTTTAAAAGTAATTCTACAGTGCAATTTTTTTCATAAAAAGGGTCCAATAAAACCAGTTAGGAAAGGCGGTTTTCGGTTTTCGGTTTTTCGGTTTAACTATGGCGCACTTCAAGTTAAATGACGTTTGGCTGGTACCTGTTACGCGATATGCAATTGTTCTTTTTTTTATTTTGTTTGAAAAAACAACAACTTAACAGTTGAGCTAGACCGTCATCTGTTTAAAGACAGTTTGGTTTGTCCTGAATAGCTTTTAAACCTTTCGTGCACACAATGACGTTATCACCTACTAATCCCGGTTATCTAGCTCAGTGTGCGTTAACTAAAAAACTGACTGGCCGTGTAGCCCAGCTCTTAAGATGAACGAATATTTTACTGCCTGTTTTTGCCATTCTCTTATTTCAGCTTTTAACAATACTGGGTTTAATTGTTAGAACATTTTTGGTTACCGATTACTCTTTTCGATTTAAATCTTTATGTAATTATTCCCATATTATTCCAGTGATGGTAGTATACCGGAAAAATTAATCTTACCTTAACTCTGAAATAATGACCTATTGAAAGGGTCAGTCACCCTTAACTACATCTGCCATTAACAAAGCAGCTGAACATAAGGTTCATCAGGGTAAGAATTTCAAATCATTAATAAGGTCTTTGAATAAACAGAACTGCTTCCTAACATTGAAACATCTACAAGAGAGGGATCAGATCTCCAGGCTTGCTGACATACTGTTAAAAAGGTTGGTACTGAAAGCAAGGTCATTTGTTGTTGCTGTCGTTCTTCTTGTTTCTATTTTTTTTATTGTCTTTGTGTCTGTCAATCGCACTTTTTTGATACCAATCACTAAACGTTCATTCAAGAGAAAATAAAAAAAAACTGGATGCTCGCAACTTAACTTTGAACAGCGTTGAAAATAGAATTATGTTAATTCTATCACTGTCGATAACCGTGTTTCAGTCAGTAAGACAGAGAAGGATTAGCTTTTGTATTTTTACTGGTAAGATTTTTGAGTGACAATAATAACAGGTAACGAAAAAAAATAGCATTTAAGTCGAGTGGAATTTAAAGAAAATCAACTGCTTAACCTAGCTTTCGTCATGATAACGGTTTACCCTCCGGCTTACTGAGTTTATGTTATGTTCGTTAACAGAATATGTACAGATCGACACACAGAATATGCAGGTAGGAATGCATATTCTGTAAGAATCCCATTAAAACGTAACATTCACCCACAAGCAAATTAAAGTATAACATTCGCCCAGCCTTATCTTAATTTAAGATGAACCAAGTTTTCCAGTCTAAAGTTCGCGGAACGGTAACAGCCATGATCATTATTACATAAACTTGTAAAGGATCTCACTGAGGCCGAATCTCAAATCTTTAAAAATGATTGGCTAATAGCTCGCCGGCCCTATAAAGTAAAGATAGACCAACGACGTTTTGCTCTAGTAACATGACACTTTCACAGTTGCGGAGACCATCAACTCGTTAAATGATTAGGATGAATGTATGAAAATCACATCTTAGAACTGTGGTTGTGGAATCAAATTAAAAGACTCACTGTTATTTATAGAAAAGCTTTTCTCTTTGTAATTGTTATTACTGTGATAATCTTCTAACATTACAGTCAACTGTCGCCTCGCGGACACCCCGATAATGATGATAATGATTATGATGCTGATGATTCATTATTATTTCTGCACGAAGGGAGGCCATTTGGCTCAGTTCAACTACCAGTCCGTGCACTACGTCCTGCAGACAAAAAACGTTTCCCGAAAATGTATTTGCTCAATCCTAGAAAACATGATTTGCAGGTCATTTAAGTTTAATGCTTCTTTCTCCATAATACAGTCAACTCCCTTTATAGCGGATACTGTAGCGACCTCGAGTCAGTGTCCTCAGTAGCGAAGGTCCGTAATAGCGGAAGATTAATTCAGTCAAACATCTGTAATTTATTTTTGCCTGGGGTTTAGCTGCTGTCCGTATTAGCAGGGTGTTCGCAAGGCGAGAGTTGAGTGTAGAAGGAATATGGTTTATAGTAACCTCACTTTAATCTTAACTTTAAAGGGAATGAAACTTATGTGGACTTTTTTGATTTTTCTGCCATTTTTTCTGGCTTTGGCCGTCGATCGCGAAAGCCAAGGTACGTTAATGTGCATTCATTTAAATGAAGTTTTAAGTTTTGTTCTTTAGGACTGAATCTTTATTGCTCACTTACCTTAAATGATTTACATTTAGAAGAAACTCTTAAAAAGAAAAAACATATCGCTTTCTTTGAGGAAGATTTGAAGCACATGGAGTGTGCAGATGAAAAGGTACGTATATAAAAGTGATCAGACGGGAATCTTCACCCATGTACAATACGTTTTAAGCATACTGAGATACGCTCTGACCATGATAAAAGACGTTTCCCTACATGTGCCAATCAATATGATGTGTTGCTCCCCCTGTTACCGTAGGTCTAGCCTGCGTAGCAAGCTTTCCGTTTGGTTTCGGAACAAGAGAGGCCGTGTAACGGGATTTTCGGTTTTGGCCGCGCGAAAAAAGTAACGAGAGTTAAAAAATGAAAGAGGGGGGAGAGGAAGGAAGGAAACGCGTTTCCTTATTTTCTTTCCCACCGCCTCCCCGTTCTTTTACTCGCGCCAATTTGATTTGACTCTCGTTCCTCGTTCTTGGCTCCGAAACCAAACGGAAAGCTTGCTACGCAGGCTATTGTTACTGCAAACGCTCAATTATCATCTGACATTTATAGTGCCGTTTACTCACCTAGTTCTACAATCCGGCTTTAAAGTACTTTTCAAAGGTGGTTCGCATTCTTTCAGTGTAAAGACAGAGGAATTTGAAACAGACAGCAACAATAACACTGATACCGACTCCCTGAATGACTTTAAAAATATAATTTCCATCGAGACAATCGTAACAATAATAACTCCGTAAACTGCTGGTATAAGCTCTCCGGGATCTAAGACCCTCCTAGCTTAAATTTAAATGAAGTTGAGTTATTATGACGATTTAAATAATTTAAGCTTGTAAATTCCAAACGTATTTTGATCCCTCGGATATAAGCCCCTCCGTTTATAACCCCTCCCCACAAACCTTGCGAAGATGAATAAACCGAGGGAAACGAGAGGCCTCAAATGTAATAATTCTCCCTAAATGTAATGAAGGTCTTAAGTGTAATAACTTTTGACCCTAAATGTAATATAAAGGTCCTAAGTAAAATAAATTTCAGCCCTAAATGTAATAAAGGTCCTAACCTAATAAATTTCAGCCCTAAATGTATAAAAGGTCCTAAACGTATAAAAGCTTGGTTAATATGGTAACTAGGCTTGTGTGTGCAAAATAAGCTTCAAATGGAGATTTGTACTTTGAGTACTTCTTTTCAGTTCCTCGTTTAAAATCCTCTGGTATCTAGCCAGTGCTTTCGCCCAATTAAAGACCTTTCTTCCCCATAAAGAATAATACTCCATCTTGGAATGTAGAGCACGAACAAAGAGCGCAAGGACTTCCATTTTTCCTTGAGACTGGGGATGGTATGGGCGGTTGTGTACCAAGTCAAATTTATGAAAAGTCCTTTCACAGCTCCTTAAATTCAGAACCTTGGTCACTTCGCAGTACAGAAGGGGGTCACTTTTCTATGCCTTAAACTCAACCGCAACTGTTTTGTTATTTTCACTTTAAACAGGTCTAACACAAACGAGGCTTAACTGAAAACATTCATAACGGATAATACATATTGATAAACTATTCCTTGATCTGAAATTTAATCTTTCCACGCTTTCCAGGATCCAACGGACCTATTTGAAGTCTGACAAATATCTTCTTTTATAAATATCAGGCTGGGATTTAACAAGGCCAGGTACCGCAGTTGGGTTTGTTTAGAACTCTGATGTGGTTTCAGAGACATTTTACCAATACCATCATTATCATTTAGGAATTTGTGGTTTGCTGCTTTTCTTTAAATCCACCGTATTCACATTGCTCAAATAATAACCTTGTCAACCAAACAAATTTTGTGCCTAGTTAAGCCCTTGTTTTCCGTTTCCCTTGGAAAACCTGTCATGCCCCGGAGAAGCTGGAAACAATGGCTATGCAAAATATTGGAGAGTAAACAAGGTTACTATGGACAATGCAGATTTCAATATGGCGAGGGAATATGACATTATCTCATCAGACTGTTGCATTTTTCAGTCACTGTGACTACTTTATCGAGTGTAGAGCCGTAGTTATTCTACTACTGTTGGGACTTTTATTACATTTAGGGCCAAAATTTATTACACTTACGACCTTTATTTCATTTAGGGCCAAAACTTATTACGCTTAGGACCCTTATTACATTTAGGGTCATTTATCACATTTGAGGTCTCAACAAAACGGCCCAGGGCCTATACATGTAAGCATTAATTTTAGATTTTTCGACAGCACAACAGTGTTAAATCAATGAATTTCTTCATGGAAAAAACATCGTCTTTAATCACGGAACATTCAGGTATACCTAAGGGGGTAGGACAACAAATAAAAACACTGCATCTCTGTCAAGAAGGACTCGGGCTTGGCTTGGCAAAATACGGTAAATTGTTCGACTGAAATAGCCCAAGTTCGATGTACTAAAATCTTAACATGACTGCGAGGTTTAGGGTAAAAAATTGCAAATTTGTTACGACTCTATTGTCTTGCAGTTCCCAGATAAAATGACTAGAAAGAGTCGGAGTCATGATAGAATTTTCACATATCGAACGTGGGATTTTGACCACCTATGCAATGGGGCTATGGTCTATTTTCCGCTCTTAGATTAACCATAACTTTATCCAGTGATTCTTGCCTCATAGAAAAACGACACTGCAAAGCCAAAAGTAACGTCAAACTTTGAAGGTGTTAATGCTAACGATGAGGGGAAGACAGGAGACGCGGGAAAGACTGGGACCGATATTCTGACTGAAGGCCAACCTGGCTGGATGAAGGAACTTTTAAAAAAGACTTCAAAAGAGGTAAGAGTATATTGAACGGAGGGCGCAACCACCCACACGGCAAATTGGTCAGTCATATTCTGCTGGTGGATATGAATGATGCTTGCTTTTGTCCTATGAATGATGGAATCGATTTCTCAACAGATGCCCCTTAATTTTTTAACATGCCATTAGGACTATCAGAAACTCCACGCCACCACTTCTACCCATCACCAGCACCTTTTTCAGCCCTTCTCTTACACTTGTTCCTCCCTGCAAGTTTCTTCCACTCATCAGGCGCCTATTCGCAGAATAATGTATAGTAATTATAACAAACGTTTATTACCTGATTGGCTGCCAGTAGCCCTGATTTCGTAGCCTGTTCCAAGCTCCGACACAGTCGGGTCCCTCGTTTTTGAGCGACGCACGTCAACCCAGAAGTGGACTTTTTGCAATATTTGGGGCGTGATTTTGACCAAATTTTCGGGCAAATCTTCTCTATGCGAGAAAAGACACTTGGGGAAACAAATTTGGTAGCGTCATGTCATATTGAAAGAAAAAACTCTCTTCCGGTTCGCGTGCGTCGCTCAAAAACATCTTTGCTTAAATTCCCTTCGCCAACACGAAAATATATCGAGAGAAAACTGGGGAGAGGAAGCGCCAGTACACACATTTATATTTTCGCGTTATCCCTACTATCTGAGAACCTGGAAAAGGCTACTGATTTCGCACCCTTCACCTCTCGCCTCCAATATATATCTTTTAAGGTTTTTTATTCTCTTTAGAGATGAGGTTGAAATGGAAAAAAAACGAGCTGAGAAATGTCATATTTTTTGTAGGCTACAAGAAGTCTCTTGTCTTTCTTTCATAGTGTGTACAAGAGAGAATGTATTCTCTCTTGGTGTGTAAAGCGCAACGCCAAAAGTAAAGTGCCACGAGTTTTACTGAGGCAACACAACTCTTGCTTCTTGTGTCTCAAAGCGCCCATAACACCCAGCTCACTTTGGGAAAAAACAAACAAATAAATGACTACTGGCATTCTATAGTCTCTATTTGAGTAACTTTGTATTTTCTTTCCAGTTAAAATCTAAATCGAATGAAAAGGAACAGGTTTCAGCAAAAGGCATAGACATTCACTTGGAAGATGCAAGTAAGGTGTAAAGTGTATTTGAGACTAGTTTAACCGACATCATTATTCACTATACTAAATGAAATTTAAATAATAACAGTAAAAAGTCAGTTCGAGCCGTCTAAAATAAGGTATAAACCACTATTAACGTTAATAGGATATTAAAAAAGAATTAATAAGTTTTTTGTATTGGAACTGCGGGATGAAGAAAAACATGTATAGAAGATTATCGAAGTGAAGAACGTAAGAGCCGTGAAAAAATTGTAAACACTTTCCTGTTTTTTTTTCTTCGCTCCTTCTGTCGAGTGGATCTTTAGACTCTGTGACAGGATTCACATAGAAATCGTTAAAAGGTTATGCTACCTCGGTACGTCAAGTCAGGAACTCAAGTGGTTTGAAAGCTACCTTACTGGCCGCATGCAGCTAACACGGGTCGGCAACTCACTATCGGATCAGCGCACACTAAATTATGGCGTGCCGCAAGGGTCTATCTTGCGCCCTGCAATGTTAAGTCTACATATGAATGATCTGCCAAACGCAGTTCAGTTTAGCAGCGTGGAATCTTATGCGGATGATACAAAGATTTTTCTGTCCTTCTCGTGTAAGAATGCTGACCTCTCTCTGGAGAGAAACGCTGAAGACCTCCGCCATGCTGCCAAGTAGTGTTGCTCAAATCAACTGCTGATTGATCCTACCAAAACCAAACTCATTGTGTTTCGAACCAGACAGCGTTTGACGCAAGTCGGGAAAACTTGTGACATGAGCGTATCGTTCTTTGGACAAGCGCTCGTTCCTGTTTCGTCTGTCAAGTATTTAGGAATTGTACTGAACTCTCATTTAACTTTTAATGAACATTTTACCTTCTTAACGTCTTCTCTCTTATCTACCTTGTGTCAGATAAGTGGGGTTACGCACCTGTTCTCTAGACCTGTTCTGATCCTAAACTCGCTTGTACTTACTAAGTTATTCTGTTCTACGTTTCTGGGCTGGCGCCATCAAGCAAAACCTACAAAAGCTGCAACTGGTGTAAAACTTTGCTGCTCGTCTTGTGACTAATACTAAGAAGCTCGATCATGTTACAGTGGCCCTCAGTCAAGAGTCACCTGGAAGTGCGGGATGTCTGCGCTTTTGTATTATATTATCAATTGCCTTGCGCATGCCTGCCAAGCCAGTAACATCGGCAAAAGGTTGGATACACATAATTACAGCACAAGGCATAAAGATCAGTTACAATTTCCTTTGTAAATTATCTCAGAATAGCCCCCCCTCGGGAGAGATAATAAAGTTCTTGTATTGTAAAATCGGCTCACTTCAATGAAGCTGTGTTTTTCTCTTTTCTGTGTGATTCCTGAGCCTGTTTGTTCTTT
The DNA here is from genome assembly GCF_958299795.1 of Porites lutea. Classification (NCBI taxonomy): domain Eukaryota; kingdom Metazoa; phylum Cnidaria; class Anthozoa; order Scleractinia; family Poritidae; genus Porites; species Porites lutea. The sequence goes on from NC_133201.1 coordinate 21,665,658, forward strand.
TATATATAGCATATGGAGAACAGACTGGTTTCAACAAAACCCATACAATGGCCCTGAAAAGAAGAAATTCACAACACCGTGAGGTTACTCGATTTGCATTAAATTTCCTTCATGTTCGCGGGCCACAGAAATAATCGTTTCCTTTATACAAATCCTTATATTTTGAAGGTTATGCTGGCAACATTACGGTAAACTTTCGACCTTGGGCCACCTGTGCCATAAAAAGTCAAAACCACATGTTTTGGCAACGCACATACCCATAAAACTTCTAACGAGAAAGTGACCACGAAAACTGAAACGGTCATATGATTGTGTTATTCATCCTTTCGCTGAATGAAATTGTTGTTTTCCAGTTTTTTTTCCTTCACTTGTTAGGCCCTGTTTAAACGCTTCGGACAAATATTTGACCGGACAAAAATGCACGAATTCGACTTTCGTTTACTCGGGACCCGCGGAACCGTGCAAGTTATCGAACGGTAAACAAAACTGCAACCCGTAACAGAATTTGCACGGGTAAAAAATTCGTTCTGTTAAAAAGTTTGTCCGAACCTTTGTAAACAGTGTCGTCATTACAACGGCCGCTACTTATGCTTTGATTTTAATTTCAGTCCCATACGACGCTATCAACACACTGCAAACTGCTTTTGGGGAATTGGGAACACAAGCAACGGGCGCTATGAATGGTCTAACTGAGCTAAAGGGACAGTGGAATGAGATCTCGTTCGGTGATCGAGCGGTTATGACGCAGACTCTACAGGCCGCTGCCTCAAATATTCACAAGTTTTTAAATGTGGGAAGTGATCCAATTGGCGCAGTACAGGGAGCACTCAACATGGTTGCACAGTTTGCAGCTCTTGCAGGTCCCACTGGCCAAATTGCTGCCGTAGCCTTAAGTTTCGTCTCCGGGTATCTGAGTCTTTTTGGAGCAGGAGGACAGGAAAAGAAATCTATCGGGGAAATTGTACGTGAAGAAATAGATGAGGCATTGGCACAATTCTATGAGAGCGATCTTAGTAATAAGGCTGAAGGCATTACCAGTACATTCCAAGTTTCCAAGGTTTATTTGGATAAGTTGGCCCAGTCAGGCAAAAAGCTTACCGTTTCTCAGGCGGCGTCACTTGAGAGGAATGTGCCACTGTATCTTGGCCTCCCCTTCATGGGAAAATTGGCAAGTGAAATTAACGGTCTTCTGAAGGTCAACAAAAGAAGCGATGCCAAAAAGACATTGAAATACATTGAGCTGTATACAAAAATGGCGATTCTTAAAGACATGATCATGCAAGAAGCGGCGACTTTGTTACCAATCGACCTAGAACCCAACCGACAAGCCTTGTTAGCTGCTCAGGAATCTATACGCGATCAGCAAAAGCGTCTGATAAGATTCCTTCGCAAAGGCAAAATTGGCAAGATGACACTAAATTACTTCGACCCTGACGTGAGCCCATTCACAGATTCCTATTTGACAAAGGTGCTGAAAGTACCCGATTATGATCGTTCAATGGCTGGAAGATGGTGTCTGACGCCACACATTTCTGGTCAAAAGCTGAACCCAATCACGTGGATGAGAGACGAGAGCAGCTTAATGAAGGACGGTCACCCCTACATTACAACTGCGATTATTGAAAACTACCACTGGAAACTTATCCCCCATGGTAACAATCTCTACACAGTACAGAACATCTACAAGTGTCCTAAGTATGGCTGCTGTGGACAGAACTTGCCTTTTATATATTATCTGGCGAGGACAGCCGAGTGACATTAAAGACATACGCAGATCTTTGGGAAATCTGTGGTGTTCGCCAAAAGAGGTAGGAGTTCTTCTCACCTCCTAGACTACAGATACATTAAAGGTTTTCCTGTTTTTCTGATACAGAGAATAGAGCCTGTAGGCATCTTTTTACAGCTGATTTCATTGCTATGTATACACCCGGATTTTCAGACATGATTCGACGGTCATGATTCGACCTGTGATGATTCGACACTAATCACGTGACGTATCGCTTCGCAGTGGGTAAACGGTTGCAAAGTCTACCGTGGGATCCGAAGCAGTGAGGGAAAAATCTGGCTGGCAAGGAAAGCTTAGCACTAAAGGACATAAGTGTAACGAAGCTAGAATCCTGACAAATGCGTTTTACCTGAAGAGGAAAGCTTTGTTCATGTTGCCTGGAAAGCTGCGACATGATACAGAAATTATGATAACATATGATCGGGTGATAAACCTGGAGTTCGATGTATTTCTGAAGGCGATTTCACAATGGACGAAATATTATCAATACGGCGAAAAGCGAAATAGTCCGATGGTTTATCGTTTAGTGTTCTTCCGTTTGACAAGGTTTCGGTATTTCGCCGTTGATGAATACCACCCGCAATTTACATGTAACAGTGATGCTAATTTAGTTATCAGGGAGGCAAATTTGTATTTCTTCAAGTTGGTACTTTTTGGTCCTTACTTAGCTTCTGCATGGTTAAAAAATAACAGGAAAACTTGACGTTTTGCAGAAGAAATCAACAGATAAATTGATCAGTCTGCCGTTGTGAAAGAATTTGCTGGAGAGTTTGAAAGTTTTGTTTTGTCGACCATTGGAAAATATCACAATGTTCGGTCCTCGACCTATGACCCTAGTGAGCACAAATAAAGAAAACCATACATAAAAGAAAGCAACATTTGTTTTTATTGAAAAAAGGTAAAATATGATATTTCTTTAAAGATCAAGGTAGAAGTCCAAAAAAAGTTGGGAAAAGAGCTGAAAAACGTATTGATCGAGACGTCCACACGCCCGATAACATGTATTGCGATTAGATTGCGTGACTTGTATGAGAGGCTGTTGTCTGAAAAGGAGCACAAATTACGGATCACAGTTCTCTTTTTCTGAATTACAAGAGAAACATTCAAGCTATCATTAAAGTAACTTTCAGATTGGGTGCTTTGATTCCTGTAGGATATTCAAGGTAAAATACTGTACTGCTTGGTAACGTCTCGGTCGAATCATGACCGTCGAATCATGTCTAAAAATCAGGGTGTATACACAGCACTGAAATCAGCTGTAAATACAGTAGAATCCAATAACTCGAACACCCCGTTAACTGGAACTAAGTACAAGCTTTGGTTTAGAAGCAACAGTCATTGACACGGACGGGTGATATATCTTTGCCATGCAGTGTTAAATTACCCAACGAGGAGCTTACGATAACTAACATTTATGTTCCAACAGATTATCAGCTTCAAATGCCCTTTCTGAGAAAAGTTACTCATCTCTTGATGTCGAAAGCTTGCATATCACACGTCATTTTGGTCGGAGATTGGAACACAACGCGTAATCAAGCAGATAACGTGGACGTCAATGGATGGAACCCGAACCTATAGAAATGGTTTATTATATGTAATGGAAGAGTTAAACCTTGCTGACTTCTATAGACTACTCCACCCAAACACAAAAACGTGTACATGTGAATCAAAAGTCTTCGTTAACAGTTTCGCTTCTGGTACTGATCCAACTCACAAGATTGAGAAGCCTTTGATGTCAAAGCTAAGCTCAATTCTGTTTGTGAGGGCATTGAGCTTCTGAAATTAAATTTTGAATCGTTGAAACGGTCGACTGATCTTTCCATCAAGTCTGGCCAAATCGAAGCTTTGGAAAAGGAGAATACAGTAGACCACACGGTATTACTGTCTAAATCAAGCGCCTACGGAATTCAAGAAAATGCTTACAATTGGTTTAAATCATACTTAGAAAACCGAACTCAAACATGTTCTGTTAGTGGTTCACTTTTCAAGACCTGCTCTCTCCAATGTGGTATCCCTCAAGGGGCTGTATTAGGTCCTCTATTTTTTGCCATACAAAATCGACTTACCAAGTTGCCTAACTAATTCTTACTCTAGAATGTATACCGATGATACGAATCTTAATTACGCTGATAAAGATGTGAAATGTGAATATTATTCAGTCCCGTTTGAATTCAGATTCGCTAAATATCAGCAAATGGCTGATCGCTGACAAACTAACACTTAATATGACTAAGATCGAGTTTATGCTAAGCGGCTCGAGACAAAAGCTAAACACCCTAACTGCCTCTCCCGTTCTGAGCATCAATGGTACTCCCGGCCCGCCCGTAAACCAGGTATCAACGTTAAATCTCTAGGTGTGCTCATTGATGCAATCCTTACCTGGGGCAGTCATATCGAGAAACTGGCTAAAAAAATTGCCTCTGGTATTGCCGCTATCAAACGGGTCAGGCAATTTGTTCTCCCAGCAACATTGCATCTTATCTACAAAGCCTTGATTCAGCCGCATTTCGACTATTGTAATGTTGTTTGGGGAACCTGTGGCATAAAACTAGCAGAAAAACTTCTAAAACTCTAAAATCGTGCAGCGCGAGCTCCAACTTTCTCAAGCCGATGAGATGCATCATGCAGACATCATTATAGGTAACAGAATTTTTGCGCAAGAGTAAAGACATCACCGCCAAAATAATCAGAGAAAAACAGTTCTCTAGTAGCAATTAAGTTAAAACTTCAAAAGTAGCACAAGCAAGCCTCAAATTGTAAGGATAGAGAGACATTTAAATTTAAAGTTAATTTAAAGTTAATTCCGCGTTAACACAAAAATGCCAAAGAACTGTGCACGAAAATAAGTACGACTCATTAATCAATCTATTGATGCCATACCCACGTCATACACGTAATTGTCAATTTATGGTATAAACAGAGTTGTGACACATACTTAATGCAAGTCCAACGGCGCTTAAGCGACCGGACAAGCTGAAACTGTAAAATTCCGCTGAAGAAGACAGTTAAGTCGAAACCGGTCCAGAAAATGGCTTGTTTTGGTTGAGACGGCTGGATCGGTACCCAACCATAAGTACCATCCTTAATTTCCACTGCGAAACCGCAAGGGAGGTTCCGTTACAGGGGATGGGAAGCATGCTGAACCGAGACACCTCCTCCTGGCAAGAGAGCCCGTGCAAATTAGATATATATATATATATAAGTTTTCAAATTTGTTCGTTATCATGTTATAATGGTGTGTGATGATTGTAACGGCCATTCACCATGATGAAGGCCGTTTAACACGGCCGAAATATAGGTGAGAGACGAAAAACAGATTGTTTTACTCTTCACTTGTGGTACTGTATATATATATATATATATATATATATATACATGTATATAACGACATCCAGAGTCAAGATGGTAATTCCAGGAAAGTATTCTATATCTTTGCTCGAGATTAAAAACATGCTACCTGCTGATTGAGAACATTGATTTTTGCTTTTTGTTAGGTGAAGATCTGAAGGAACATATTAGCCAACTAGAGAAAGCTGTCTTCAACACGTTCATTAAAGAAGGGAAACCACCAATTTATGTACCAGATCAGTTTTATTCTTTTTGCAAAACTGCCAATGCTGGTAATGTGTTCAATTTTATCTTGTCATCAATTTCATCTGACCGTCATTGAAAAGACAGGAAAGAACTTAATAAGAAGCGCTCTGTGGCAATGTTATATCAATTTTGTTTCAGTTTGTCACAACGATGTGACAGCTTACAGAAGGATAATGGCATTTTTTTAAAATTTTGCTACTTAACAGATGAAGGCATTGACACTCAGCGAGTATTAGGGACAGCCGTTGGCTCTCGCTCAG
>NC_133201.1:21676297-21738797 GCF_958299795.1 Porites lutea
ATGTTTAGGCTAAAATGTTTCACACCCTAATGGTTTATAATAATTTCCTCTGAATGAAACTTGTAACATCTAACTAGAAGTAGTTTCAAATGATTTCAAATGGTCATAGATATCTTGCTCCTATTCCCTGGAGTTGCCAGCAAGTAATTCAGGCTGTAAGTCAGGGTGAGAATTCCAAAGCAGTAAACTGGTTAAGTTCGCTGCTTTGGAATTGTAACGGTAAATGATTGAAGATGGCGCCGGGAAACTAGATAAATTTGTTTTACTCAATTTATTTAATGCAAAAAAAAATTATGTCACCATAATTTCAAGAGCTTTCAATAATATAAAGGCCCCTCTCCCCCCCCGGGAATGAGATTAACTCTGATATATTCTTATTAATTTTAATATAATATTGTAACACTTACTTTAAATATGGTAATTGGAATTGTACATAATTATTACAAATTAGTGAACACTGCAACAACATATAAGTTATAGTGTAAAATATACATCACTTGCATATTTTTGTCGATAAAGAGTACCACTATAATATCAAATAATGTTTTCCTTTTGTAACATACTATTGTAACATTTAAGTGAAGATAATGTTTAATAAAAATTACAAGTGATGTTGTTTATAATGTAATATGTATTTTATCTGTGAGACAATCTTATTATACCTTTTTATATTTTTTTATCACCGTGGTGAAACTGGGACTGTAAATAATAATGCAATAATTTTTATATTTAATTCCTTCACTATTTGACATGTGTATTTTCATGAAACAAAAGGTTAATGTACATCAAAACATTAAAGGAGATGGATAGAATTCATGTTGTTTAAACTACTTGTTTGACAATAATTTTCTAACCTCATGATGATAAAATAAAAAGGCAAAAGACACAATGTACCACCCAACCCCTCCCCCGACTCCCTAAACATACACACACGTTTGACATTTCTAAGGTTGCTGATTTCCAACTTAGTTTTGGAATCAAAGTCAACATTTCAATGGAGCCCTTTCCATCCATCCAGTCAGGTAAATGGGTGTTGCTTTAATTTGCTGCTATCAACCCTCAATTTATATGGGAAGGCTCTGCCCAAGGTCCAACCTCTTACCCTTTTGTATACATTCTTGGCAGGAAAGGTACATCTACGCCGTTCCGTTTGTTTGTCCTCCCTAGCGAAATCCCTACTCTTTCATATAACTGAAGCCTGAGAAAGGCACCCCTCCAAAGCCCGTCATAGGGAATATCCTCCCCATTGTTTCTACGCTTTTGTTTCCCCACTAAAATGCTCCACCTTAATGCTCCATTTTTTCCCACTCAAATGGTCAATCAGCCCCCAAAGAGTCACTAAAATGCTCTGATAATGCTGTTCATACAAAGGTTTTTTATTAATCGTGACGTTTTAAGACATTGCTATCCCTACTCAAATGGTACACATAGTATAACAACACGTTTATAACATTTTAAACGGCAAAAATTAACTTTTGCCCAGTCTTCGCACTTTGAATTTCAAGTTTTTCTACTTTGTTTGTATTTTTTTTTCTGAAAAAAATTTTTTTTCCGGGAACAATATTAACCCCTATTTTTATTTTCTCCGAAAAAATCCGGGAAAAGTGTCACTAAAATGCTCGAATAATGCTTAATGCTTTTGCTTCACTAAAATGCTCAAAAAAATGCAAGCATAATGTACAAATGCCTAACTGTTTCAGCCTTTGCAAGTCCTACCCTGTGCCTGGCTCTCACATCAGATGGCTGCGACGTCACAAAAACAAGCCCAAATAGGTGCAATAAAGGACCCTTCTACCTCAATGTCATATTTTTTTAGTCAACCTTTATTTTTGCAAAACCCTGAAATATGTCTGTGTAATCCAACACAGCTTTATCTGCAAGAGGAAAAACAAAACATTTTTATCAGTGTTAAACTTTCTACACCACATACCACAAGTTTTCTCAGAGTCTTATTAGATATTCGGAATGGTTCGAAGGAAATTGATGTCACGCCATTGCTTACGAATGAGTAATTTTGATCATAAGAGATCCCGCTTCAAGCTCAATTTTGAGCAACAAGAACATCACAAACAATATCATTTTTGTATGCCAAGTTGTAGCAGAGTAAATGTAGTTTCACCTGTGAACCCGATTCACATATCACAACTTAGTTTTTTCGGATATTCTGGGGTAACCCCGGGCTGGTCAATGTAAATCCGCCTCTGAAAACTCCTTTCAGGTGTGCGTTATTGTTCACTAAAATGCTGAAATAGTTGGTTCCATACCCCCCAAGAAAACAAAACTCGGCTGAAATAATCTTCCAGTCACCTTTTATCAAATGTACATTTGACTTTAACAACAGACAGCAATTCCGCTCATTTTTAACTCTTCAAAACTCGATGCCCTACAAGCAGGATTTCTTAAATGAGATTTCAACCGCACGACCTTCACCCCACTTTTTGTATATTACGGAACACCAGAAACGAGGTACCAAATTTTGACAGCAGATAGTGTATGCATGAAAGAGTTACTCACTGATTGGAATTTCCATATCAAAAACGAACACAAAAGTCTCGAGGGTTGGAACCCAAATTTTAATTTTCACGTAGAACAAAACTTAAGTGAATAAATCCCAGCCTACGACTTGCTGTAAAATAACAGGGATTGACGCCAAACTACAGCTGTACCCAGAATATGAAACAATAACTTAATTACAATGCTTGACTCGAATTCAAAGAAGAAATGATTAAAACTGAGCTCTTAAGAACTTGTTGTATATCGGATTTTGAAATGCCAATAGCGTGACTTTTTCACCAGCACATGACAAGACGATAAGATCTAAAATACAAGCGCTAGGAACCACGTAATGCACTGTACTTACCACAATAGACCTTCTCCTTTTTGTTAGCGTCGATTAATACCTAAGGAACAGCCTTGAGCCACATAAAAAGTACTCCACGATTGCTCGCCGAAGCATTCTTGTGGTGAGATCGCCATCTTTGTTGATGTCATGTGTCTGCAAGTAAAGCTTTATCGACCGAAAAAAATACCGTAAAGAACGTGAAACATTCTTTTCTGTCTTCACGTTAAGCTTTGTTTTATGTTAATGTCCTTTTCCTGGCTTACCGACGACCTGTTGAAGGATAATCCTCCTTCGAAGTCCTCCCGCCCAAATTTGCTTGTTCTGTGAAAAGTACGAAAACCCGAGAAACCTGGGAATAGTTCGAGCATGCGCAGGCAAAAGTCTCCTTTGTTAACATGGACAATATCCCAAATTTACTGCAAGAAAAGCGGCAAAAGCTGCAAAGTCGTGGCTATAAATTCTGACTGATATCCCCTCCCTTTTGGCTGAGTACCCAAAGGTGACACTGGAAAGCGGAAGGTGCTCAAGAAAAGCAATCATGATAATGGCTGTCGACCTGCGAGAACCAACGGGATCAGTGCAGACTGCACCACGAACTCCAAAACAAAATCATGGTAAGCAGAATAACAACATTTTTTTTCCTTTGAAGTACTTTGTAGTTTTGAAGAACCCAACAAAGTTCACAGCAAATTAAGCTAGAATTAATGTACATTATTTTCTAGCTGTTAGGAATTGTAATTGGCCCTCTTATTTAGTAACCCGTACCTCACTCCCCCCCCCCCCCCCCCCCCTAGTCATGGAATTCTTCAGGGGTAAGTTATAACAATAGAGGATTTCTTTTTATAGGAAGAGTAAAAAAAAAAATATATATATATATATATGGAAGTTGGGGGAGGAGCTTTAATTTCCATGAAATTCTTCAGGGGTACACCCATATTCTTCAGGGGTAGGACCCATGTTCTTCAAAGGTAAACCCATATTTTATGGAAGTCTTCGACCTGGGGTGAATGCAATTATTTTAATTAATGTTCAGGGTAAGGAGAAAAAGTAGGTCCTTAGCCGGGGGTGCGGATATTATATGCAACAACCCAATGATCACAAATACTGTAAAAAAAATCCAGACCTTCACATTGAGTATTTACCTATGTCAAGATTAGTTTGTAATCAACTTTTTTAAGGATCTGATTTGCTCATTTACAATATTAGACTGCCCATAAAATTAAAACACACCAAATACATGCAATGAGGTATTGGATATTCCATTAATAAATTCAATAATAGGAATCAGGATTATAAGCCACGAAAGATTTTTTTTTTTTTTTTCATTGTAGGAATTAATTTTTCCCTCTTGAAATTAGTCTGCAGGATATGTTTTCTGAAATCGCCCATACCCTCCTGAAAGTAAAATAGTTGGCCTCAAAAAGGTGTATTACAGAAACACAGTTGAGGACTTTGCATAGATTTTATTTAATTTACAAAGCATGAACTCAAGCACCCTCGTTACACTTTAAAGTTGCAGTCATGGGCTGTCATTTAGATCCTGCTGTTATGTATTGTTATGCAGGAAATGTTGAACTTGTTCTAGCTGTGCTTGTTGGGTTAAAAGGATATACCTTCATAAAAGGGCGTGGCCAGGAGGGGGGCACGACTCCAATAGCGCCTGGTACTTGTTTTGTATACCTATGGTCCACCGATTTATGACGTCACATCCGGTCCGGCCGCGTACTTCTCTCCGGCGGGCAGGAAAATCAAATTTGACAGCAACAGTTTCCTGTCTTCGGTGAGTAACCTTTAATTTACTGCGTTTCTTTTCTTGTTTCTCGTACAGACTAAGACAAATCTGTGTTCTCTTGCCTCATTTCATTAGCTAAGTGAAAAGACTAATTTGATACTTTAAAATGTGACGTTTTTTAGCCTTGCCTTCGTTGAAAAAATGTCGTCATTTCTTTTCCCCGAATTTCAGACGATTCTGTAAATCACTGGAAATCATGAGTTCTAGGTAAGCACAACTTTATTCAAATATAATTTCCCGTGGAGTAATAATCCGCGTAGCAAAAAAGACAAATTAAGCGTTCTTCACTGGTCAGGACTCCGTATCATGCCTCGTTTTTCTGGGAAAGTGGTCCAGAAAACAAGCTGCTTTCTTCATTGACCGTAATGCGTAATAGGTACTTTGCACACATAGTCAAAAAATAGGGTGCTCTTTGTGACCATCTAGACTTTACTTCCACCTTTTTTATATTACTCCTTCGCTTGGGGTTCACCTTTGTCTACTGGAGTAATTTAAGTAGTAATATTATGGTTATCGAAAGGTTATCCAAAAAGATCAAAATTATGCTTATAAAGGGCAGTATTTCCGTGATCAATTTTTTGTACCCAAGTTTGCTGAACAATCCAAGCAATGTAAAACCAGTGACCTGGCCTGACTTTGGATGGCTTTCAGAAATCAAATATTAATGTACAAAAATCTTTCACCATGAACCCTGAGATGTGCTGAGTTAGCTTGTGTTTTTTTTATGATTTAGTGAATGTTCCCTGCTAGTCACACAAATCAAATCACAGAAGAAAGGGTGGAGAGCTTATCAGAGATAGGGGACTTAATAAATTTTGACTGTTGAAAATGGAGACTATAACAAGAGGGACTATGGTAAAAAATATTCACAGCCCCTATGGTACAAATGAAATCTCAAGAAGAATCAGATTGAAAGTTGTCAATTTTATTTTCTACGGTGGCCCACAACTGTCACATCAAATACAAATTACTCACATTAAATACAAATTACTCACATCAAAAACAAATTGCTCACATCAAATACAAATTACTCACATCAAAATAAAATCCTGACATCAAAAACAAGATTAAACGGTCAGTGGTTGGAGAACGAAAACTATGTCCAGTTTTTACTCGGCCTTGACCCGACCGCTATTTTGTTACTGCACATGGTATTGTCGTCGGGATGTTTTGCAGCAACTGCGGGAAAGGTAAGTTAATGATAACGAGTGATGGTCGACAAAGACAAAGATAGCGTAGTGGTTGCTCGAAGGAACCGCACTAAAATTTGGAAGTTTAAGATTCAGGACTCGACGGCAGCGAAATCGTCACTTAAAGTACTCCTCCCGATTGTTTCAGGTCGCTCAGTTTGCCAGATGTGGGTGAATCTGTCTGGAGTGAAATTGTTACGAAATTCATTAAGTTCAAAAGGAGAGACTTCGTTTGTTTGTGTCCTCCTCAAAACTTAAAAACAGGATCCAAAACAGAACATTTCTCGTCGTAGTCATCCCGGGGGGGGGGAGGGGTGGGGGACTTCCTTATAACAGGCTAATGGGGATGTACCGCTGGATGGGGTCGCATTTTCACGACTGGAATTAGTCAGGTCTCTTAGTGCAAAATATAGGCCGGATCGTTACAGACGCGACAAAAGTGTCAAATTTGGCACAGAGCTTCCTTAGCACCTGCCGATTAATACTGGAGGGGGTGCCCGTTACAAATGGTCCTAATTACAGATAAAAGGGGGGGTTAACTTTCACCTATAACAGCAGATTGGGTTCCCTGTGGTGAGTACTCTTCTTGTTTGATTTGGCTAAAAAGCATTTGTTTCAAATTTTTAAGTTTTAATTTGGTAATGTTTAGTTGTTGTCACACTATTCAAAATAGTTTTACATGTACATAATACTGACTAGTGCCCAGTCTCCACACGGTAAGTGTGCCCATGTTCACTGTGCGGCTATCAGTGTCACTGCTAAGACTTGCCAGTGATAATACCATTACATATCAATTTAAGCAGATCACAAAGCCAGCTTTCAAAGATGTCATACAATGACATAAAACCCAAACGTATCACATCTCAAAAGATAGAATCGTTAAATTTTGACGTGCTACTTCAACAACCTCATGACCCGTAACTGACAAGGCGCCCACTTTGTAACTGTGCAGCTAAGATTACATTATAATTTACTTCGTTGGTAACCCTGTCCTTGAGATAATGATTAAAATATGTCAACCTCGTCCTCAGGGGGAAAAGGAGGAGCAAGGGTGGCACAGTTGGTTAGTGCACAGCCTTCGGTGGGTGAGGTCCCGAGTTCGATGCCGGGTGTCAACACGTCCTTATTTCAACTTCTCTCCTTTCTGTGTAGCTTTGACTAGCTTTAAATACTCTTAAAACGGAGCATTAATGGAGAGAGGGGGGTAAAAGGAGCGCACCGTCGACCTCAAGTTTATCAGTTATTATTACTGTCACGAATTATTGACATAAAATATGGTCGTTTTACCTTTTTCTACCTTTTTATTAAGCCCTGGGGACGAGGTTGTAAAACATGCCTTTCCAGGAATTTTTAACACTCTTTATTTTTTACACATTTGCATTTAAAAAGAAGTGTATGAGGTCCCTGCATGCCTAGACACCTGTAAGGAGCTCATGCACTTCAGAGCCCTCGCACCAGAGTGTTGATGGTAGGTCTATACGATCTTTCAAAAAAAGGAAGGTCGTCGCGTGCGTTACAATTTACAAACAAACTAACTTCAGAAGAGCTGAAAGTTACAGGAACAAGGCCTCTTTTAGCCAACCAATGATGCATTATTTATGAAAATGAATGTAATTTGTTTGAAGCAATTAGGCGAATACCCCGTGGTTACGAAATCTTACGATCATGAATTCCTCAAAGGCAATTCAGTTACCAACTTTTCACAAAATAATGATGTGGAAAATTACAGAAAATACCAAAACAAGCAAGGGTCAACAATAATGATGGCCTGGTCCCGTATAATAATGGAGTGGTCATAATAATGAAGCCCATCAGCCCCAACTTTGACCACTTAAACAGATTTCTGACAGATTACATACCGCAAAAGTTTGCATTCACTTATGCCTATGTTGCCAGACTAGGAGTCTAGAAATCGGCTCCTGGTCACACCTTGTTTTTATTGCTGAATATAATTCTAAAGAGTTTACGAAATATTTTGTTAGCAGCTAGGGGTGTTTTGAACGTGATTGAAATTTAGAGATGGTGACAAAAACGAACACAAAAAGTAGTCACAAAACGAGACGCATCAAACAACCGCAATCTAATATTCGTGTTACACCGATATAATGGCTCCTTTGGCTGCTATGCTGAGGTTTTTGAAGATGGAAGTAGCGTCACAGGTAGTCCCGGGTTAGGTATACCGTTACCGGTTCACGGTTCCTGAGACTTAGGGCTTGTTAACACAAAGGTGGGGGACCCCAGGTAGGTGAGGTAACCTGCTTAGGTGGGGTAAAAAAATAACCCTCCTTTACATGCAATCTTACAACCCCGCCATCCTGAGGAGCACTTTCTCAAGATTATTGAATGGTCGCTAAGCAAGTAAACGAGAAAAATGCTGGCAACCACGTCTACGCTCACTTCTACGCTTTACGTCTACGCTCACTGCTCTTGCTGCAACCTTCAGTGTTGTGGCTTTCTATTGTTACCTTAAATAATCATGTGAAGCCACCCGGCGCCAAAGTGAATTTTGCGCGAATTTGATGTATCACGAATCCGACCCCGACTAGCCTGGATTACCTCGCCTTGAAACGTTGACATGGCAAAATTTGACCTCAGCTGAAAGGGTTACCCTATGAGGCAGACCGGGCTACCCACCTTGAAGGGTCACCCCACCTATCATGTAAACGTGATGCCCACCTGGGGTCCCCTCCTCCATGTAAACAGGCTCTAAAAGTTAGCCCAGCCCCCCTTCTAAAGTTGCAGCAGTTACACCATTTATCATTTGAGTCAATCTTCTATTACTCAAGTCTCACTTTTACGACTCGATAAGCTGTTATTATTTTTGGACATGAGTGCTTCAGTGCCAAATGTAGAGGCTTCATGATAAAATGTGCTGTTTTTTGAAGCTTGGGCTAACTTGTTTCTTTTTTCGTTTATGAGACCAGATTCTTTTTTGTTTGTTTAATTTTGTTTTGTAAAGCTTAGACAAACTGCGGGAATTGTAAATGATATGACTTGTGCCATGGTGCTTGCTTCTCTGTCAAAACATGCACGTGTGTCCAGCAGATAAAGAGAGACTGAAAGGCATCCAAGCCTATGTTAAGCTGAAAAATTAATTACCTCCTTAGGAAAGAACTATTTTGGGTTCTGTTATTTCGTTATTTGCTCTTCGTAAACAGCTGTCATAAATCCCTGATAATATGTGATACAACAGACTCTTTGACAATTTCTTTTTTTCTGAAATTTTGTGTGTGAATTACTTTGCCGTACGCTTTCTTTAGCTTAAAGTGACATGTAATGACAAGTAATACTTGATAATTAAGGCTTAAGCCACACAATAAGGCCTCCTCTAAATGAAATACATTAGAAAAGGAGAAGAGAACCCCAGAAGCTGAGTACTTGCAAGTTATGAAGCAAAGACGAGGCCATCTTAGAAATGACCTATGAAAATGTGGGCTGACTGTGGACTTGGTTTAAGGGCACAGTAATAATCAACTTAATTATACAATCAATAAGCTGATAATGGATGGGAATGTCAGATGTTCGAGTGAAATTGTTGTTTACAACATGAGAAGGGCATTCTGAATGATTTAAGGTATTAAATAACAATTTTCAATCAAAACACCACAGGGACCCCACCGGGAGAAATTTACAATAATTAAATCCTGTGTAGCACGCTTCAGTGGCATATTTGCATTGGGCACCCCCTCTAATATTCATGGTACTGCAATAAGCTATCGCTGTGCAAAGTTTGGTGCTTTTGTCAACTCTGTAACGATCCTGACCTTAAGAGACCTGACTAAATGACCATAATCGGGTTGCATTTTCAATAGAGTCACTAGAATGGGGTCGCACATTTTTGGATTTTAGGGGTAAGACAGTTCTTTATAATTACGGGTAGCAAACGCACCAGAATGTTTGTACTGTAGGTGAAACGTAAAGCAGTGGCGGATCCAGGGGAGGGGCCCGGGGAGGTCTATGACTGGCCACAGAATAGACTATAATGGCGTAGGGGCCCTGAGAGGCCAGCGGCAAATACCCAGCAAAAATTAACCAAAGTACCCCCCCCCCGGTAGTCGAGCAATGATGGCAAAGAAATGTACCAAAAGGCGTGATGCCCATTTTTAGGTTATTTACCATATTGCACAAACAATACGTTTCTATAAATCTTGTTTCTCTAAAAAGGAGTGCGCTCTGTCTTGAAAAGGTGAATGTCTTGTTTGATAAGGTTCTGGATTACAAACTGTATGGAGTCTTGTTTTTCTTCCAAGAAGTTTTTAATCCTTTCAATTGAATGTTAAACCTATTTAGGATTTAACCAGGATAATCCAGGGCCAAGCACCACCTCTAGTGCACAGGAAGCAAGTTCTATCAAGTCCACCAAATCTCAAGAAAAAAATCAAGACATTTGCAGAGTATAAGGCAGCTAAAGGCAAGCAGTGGTTTTCTAAAGTCAAAGGTGGGAAGGCTAAAAGTAGAAAGACCTCGACGGCAGACCAGGAAGTGCTCATCTATATTGGTTTGCTCGAGTGGAATTAAAAAGAAAGGGTTCTCAAACCAAAGAGGAGAAAAAAGGTGGCCCTGCGAATTTTAAATTCTGCAAAATCTTCACTGGTTCGCCAAAACGCAGAAGAGAAATGGAAGGAATTTTATAGTAACTTCTATGACGAGAACCAGACCTATCTACTTCTTTATGAAGATGGACAGAAAGTTCTTTTTTTGCCTGGGACTAGTGAACTGTTTACTTTAAAGCGATACCAGGAGGAACTGGGTAAAGATTATAATAGAATTTACCTATATCTGCGCACAAATGAAGACTACAACAATACTGTCATGAGTGGTGATGACAGTGAGGATATCTCGTTTGCCTAAATATTCCAATCTTCTTGATGACAGTGAGGATGACAGCATGTCTCATTTACCTAAATGTTCCAAGCTTGTTGATGACAATGAGGGTGACACTATATCTCGTTTACCTAAATGTTCCAAGCTTGAGAGTGTCCTAGTCGTTACTATGCCTGAAGAACAAATTAAACTGGATGAAGAGTTTGCAAGACAATTAGATAAAAGCAGATGTAGAAGTTGAGGTAGTTGTTGAAAACAGTGATAATCTACAAGTACAATCAGGTGATGGGGAAAGTGCTGAAAAACGTACCCAAGAAACCCTTACTGACCATGTCGGTGTTGTTAAGGAACTCAGCAAAAGTGTTGATGACAGGTCAGTTCTTTATTTTGGTGCACAGGGCTTCCAAATTTCACAAGATGCTTGAATCTGTGGCGTCGTGAATCAATGAGAACCATGCCAGACAAAGTTTTTAGAGTTCACTTCACAGGTGAAGATGGAATAGACAGTGGTGCCATGGCTAAAGAGGTCCTTGCAAAACCTACAGCAGACATGGGAAATATTATGTTTCCCCGTGGCAGTCCTGTGGATTCAACCTACAGTGTACAGAAGGGATATTTCCAGTCTTGTGGAGAAATTGCTGCTGTAAGCCTGGCTCAAGGAGGTCCATCACCTTGTGTCTTACAGGGATGTGTTTATGAAAGTATGGTCAACCCAGAAACTGACTTTAAGGGCTTGAATGTAGAGCACATTACAGCAGAGGAGAAGACGATGCTCGAAAATATCCAACATGACTTGGATAACCATCGTGACACAATTGTAGATCATGGTTAGACTGGTGTTAGGGACCGTTCATTTTTTACGAGGTAAGGGGGGCTGGTGAAATTGGGAGGGGGGGGGGGCGGTCACGCAAAAAAAAAAAAAAAGGCTTAAAAGGGGGGCCATCCCAAAAAAAACGGAGGGAAGGGGGGGGCGGTCACGCGAAATATTTTAGTTCACGTAGAGTTGACATGATGTTTTATTATTAAATAAAACTACATATACAGAAACCCGAGTCGGAAAGATCGGAGACTCAATTGAACAACTGCAAAGGTATAGTTTTCAGTACAATATTAAGATTATTGGCCTTCAAGAAAGCGAGACGCAAGAATCGGCCTCCCAAACTGCCTCCCTGTGTATCAATCTTTTCAAAGCCGCTGGAATTGAAATTTCAAATCAAGACATCGATATCGCCCATCGTATCCCTACCAGAATTGCCACTTCTGGCCCTCGACCAATTGTCTGCAAATTCACAAGAAGAATTATGAAAGAGCAAGTAATGAATGCACGAAATGAAGCTTGTAAAGTGTCGGCCAATTCGATCGGACTACCGTCCAGTTGTTCCATGGAAAACGTCAGGCTACTGTTGGCGGATTCAAAGAAATTTCAAAAGAGAAATAGCTTCAAGTTCTGCTGGGCCAAGAACTTTATTATTTATCTTTGACGAACCGAAGATTCTCGCCCGATCCAAATCAAGTGCTACAACGACCTTGTGACCTTTGCAAATCAGAAGGGTTTACCCGTGAGTTAAGTACCTTTCACAAATTTCTGAGCAACTGACACTTTATTTTTAGCTGAACCTAGCCGTCACTATGATGGCTGACGAGTCGCATTTGGAATTTCTCTTTCCATTTAATCATTTAGATAATAGTTCCTTTAACCTAGCACTCTATGAGTTATCCCATGGCCCTTTAAATTTCAATAGTAACCGTCTTGAAACACTCTTATTTAAACCTATAGGACAACCTGAGTTATCCAACTCACTTTCCAGTCATCTGAACCCTGATTCTAATTTTATTGCTGGTCTGCCCTTAAGTAGTTACTTGGCCGAGGATGATATAAATAGTGGAGTAGCTCCCCTAAGCGACAAAATAAATTTTTCCATTATACACTTAAATGCTCGTAGCTTGCTAAAAAATCTTGACCAATTTAATGCTTGGAAGTCTCAAAAAACCATTGTCTGTGATCGGTATTTCAGAAACGTGGCTGACTAATTGTACTGCAGAGCTGGTTAATATCACTGGAGACAATTTTGTCTCAAACCCTCGCAAATCCAAAACAGGTGGCGGAGTAGGCATTTATTTACAAAACGACCTTCCTAAAGCCTCCAAGTTAACTGAGCTTCTACTTTTTGCTGACGACACAAGTATCTTTTTTTTACACTCTAATCCAAACTACTTAGAGAATGTGCTTAATAATGAGTTACTAAATATTGATGTTTGGTTAAGGTGCAATAAGCTCTCAGTTAATATCAAAAAGACAAATTATGTTACCTTTAGTCCGAGTCAGAGGAAACTCAACCACAGTTTTTCTCTCTCTTTTGGAGGTCAACCTCTAATTCAAAGCAATGTAACTAAATTTCTTGGGGTGTACCTAGACGAACATCTTACTTGAAAGTATCACATAAACTTTGTCTGTAAACAAATCGTTCAATCAATCGTCATTTTATCCAGGACGCGTTTCTACTTATCTTGTAAGACCAAACTCACAGTGTACTACACATTAATTTATCCTTATATTACTTATTGTAACTCCACGTGGTCTTCTACTTACGTATCTAATTTAAACAGAATTTACTATCTACAAAAGCGGGCTGTGTGAGCTGTTACAAATTCAGAATATCGAGCACATACTGCTCCTCTATTCTCCAAATTGGAAATTCTAGATATTTTCCAAATTAATACGTTCGATACTGCTAAATTTGTGTTTCGCTACCACAATAATCTGCTGCCTCCACTCTTCCGCAATCTGTTTATGACAAACAGTCAAGTCCATAGACATGACACAAGAACAGCTAGTAATTATCGAGTGCATTCCTGTCGTACGAACATCAAGAAATTCACAATTCTTTACCAAGGACCTAGAATCTGGAACTGTCTTCCTGTATCCCTTCCTTGTCAAGCTTTTCTGTCTTAAAGAACAAAGTGATAGAGTTTTTATTAAAATAGTTACTAAATTAGTTTAGCCGGACTTCTTCGCAGCCCTTATTTCTTATAATATTGTAATGTCGAGTTGACCTCTCTTTATAAGCCTGGTGGTTTCTTGAGGTCTCCTCGCCTAACAACCTGCTGTATCTTGTTAAATTTGTTGAACCTGCTGTATCTTGTTCAATTTGTTGTAAAAAAAGGCTAATAAATGATGATGATGATGATGATGATGATGATGATGATGAAACAAGCAAAAGGTATATAAATGTATCAAACACTTTTGTTCTGCGTTTACATGACAGTGTTCAGTTCCACGACAACAATTTTCAACGCTAGGAAATTATCATTAAAAGATTCTTTATCAGGTTAGTGCTGTGCAACGTCTCTCTGCTCATGTTCCTCTTCGTCATCATCGCCAAGCTCTTCCTCAACGCTCGTGCTGCTGCTAGAGTCGCTTTCATCGTTTTCAGTCATAGCATACTCTTCAGGCTACATGAAGAAGTACACGTTATCTCTAACCTCCGGCTTGAAGTTTGTGATAATTCTGCTTCCTGTGGCGTTGCTGAAATGGTTTCCTTGCAAGAGCTGTGCAATGTATGCCGCATCTCGATCGAAAAGCAATTCGGAAACTTTCTCAACGTCGATGCACCTTTCAGGGACGGCAAGGCAAGGAGGATACAGAAGACATTTTGGAAGATCATTACCTAGCGGGTTTCCGACACAAATACTATACACTCGTTGGACGTTGTTTTCAAACCATTTCTTTTTTCTTGCATTCGATTTTCGACATTTTTCATTTTTTCTTCTTCCCTTGCTGATGCGGTCTCTATGTAGGCCCTTGAAAATGCTACAAAAACTGTCTTTACTTTCTTCTAGTGTCTCTGCATCCCGCGTTACCTTTTGCACCTTAGCCTCGACGCACTTGATCTGCTTTACATTGAAATCGTGAGCAAATTCTTCTCCTTGCTTCAAGATAAGCCCATTAGACTGGAAAAGCGTAGAATCATGTTCTTTCAAGGCTTTCACTGAAGGATTACCTTAAGCACCTTGAGGTGATGGAGTTCAAAAAGAAGAAGAGAGCAGAGGAGCGTGCGAGGGAGAGCCAGAAAACCAAGGAAAAAGTCTATGCTGATTATGCTTGGAAAGATCTGTGTGAAGATTCGACCAAACTGAAACAGCCTCGAGTGCCCGAGCTTAACAAGTACCTCAAGCATCATGGAATACACCAACACATCAAAAGCCCTAAGAACGACAAGGTGAAGGTAATCGCAAGGCATTGGCTTCTCCAAATGAATCCTGAAGGCCCTGATCCATTAATTCTGCAAACACGACTGAGAGAAAGAGATGGAGCTGATAAAGATCCTTACAAGACAGTGACAGCGATGAAGATGAGTACAGCAGAAGTGAAAGCGATGATAATGATAAGAGCGACAATGATTCCATCAACTCTGGGGGTGAAGATGTCATCCTTGCCTTTATCGATGACGAGGAAGAAGTTGAGAGGCTAGCAACGACACGCTCTGGAAGATTCATAAACCAAAGATCAGAAATTGACTTTTCTTTCTTTTGATTCTCTACATTTTTTTCTGTTTGAAAAATAGTGAAGAAGTGCCTTAGCAAATGGACAGAATTTATTTTTTGAATTAACAGAAGTCGCTGCTACATCTGTAGAATGAGTTGTCAACAGCTTTACATTGAACAGATGTTACAAATCATATTGTACACTGCAAAATATATACATGTCAGGTTTAATTGTGATAATGTCTCTTTTGAAAGGGGGGGGGGTCCACCCGAATGAAAATGACCGTCTGTTGGGGGGGGGGGGGGCATGAGAAAAAATGAGGACTGAGTGGGGGGGTCATGGTAATTCGTAATGGGAGTTCAAAAAATTCCACCAGCCCCCCCTACCTCGTAAAAAATGAACAGTCCCTTATCGTCAAAGAGCACATCAATGATATCACGGGATCCGTTCTGATTAATCTTGTCACGAACATGACAACTATATTTATCCAAATTCACGAGAGGACTGGAGCTTTATGGACTTGCTGATATCATAAGGCAAAAGCCAGAAATACGCAAGGCACTATTTGTGATGGGGCATGAAAAGGATGTTGATGCAAATTATGTGTTTCCCCTTATGAAACCAGTTTATTCTGTGGAGGGGTCAACTAGAAAGGAGGTTGAGGGGTCTGTGATGGACAGCTTTCGAGACGTTTTGATATCTTTGGAAGATGAGCAGAAAATCAGTGGATATACTGAGGCTCTAACTTGGAATTATGATGACGGTGAAGACAGGAGAAGTGAAAGGCAGCAAAGTGACAAACAGCCGGCGGAAGAATTTCAAACAGCATATGTTTATGTGGCCGGTGTCTTAGGTTGGCTTACTAGTCAAAGACACCGACCCATTGATGGGGATCCCCTCACAATTATTGTTAACTTTGACCACGATTGTTTGGATCGTAACCCAAAGCACACTATCTGTTTTCCACGTGTTGCAGCACGTGGAAGGGAGTTAACTCTTCCAGTGTGTAACATGGGTGACACAACAATTTCGCCATACTTTCCTTCTCGCATACTGTAAGGGCCAATCTTTTTTTAAGGCCGTAGAGACCTGCAGCATTTCTTGGTTTCTAGCTAAGTCCATTGTGTGTGTTTCATAAAATGGTCATATTCATGCCATTGAACGTGCAACTGTGTTAGTTAAGATTGTGGTTGCAGAGAAGGCATTTTTATTCTTTACATTTTAAAGTTCTTTCTCTGCTTGATGATGGTCCATAAACTACAGTGTAAAGTATAGTGGTTTTAAGGGAGGAATGAAGTGGAATGAAATAACTCTTCCCCCAAACAACTTACTCTAGTACATGTGATTGTGGCTTGTGCACCATGTACCAAGTCCCAGGTGACATCATGAAGCACACAACAATGTAGAACAAGCACACTCAAACTACAACAAACAAAATGCACTGGAAGAAAAGTAAAGAGTAACAATGGATGTGGTCCATGGTGTACAAGTCATTATTGTTAATGACATGTACAACATCAAGCAATAATTTCTTCTCAAGAACTTGTAAACCAAGTAATTGCCTCTTTGCTAATACCATATGTTACTTGTTTGTTTTGTTCACGTTTCCTGGGCTAGACTCAGTGGGTGCGTAGAGTTAAAAACTGGATTTAAGGGTAAATATGATCATCCGTGAGAAATTGTAAACCTTTGTGAAGGATGTTTTGCTTCTGTTAGAAGAGAGGTTGTGTTTCTCAATGAAACAATCTGATTGACATTAACAAATATTATGGTTAAGAGAAAGGTTTTTTCCTGACCTCGCATCTTTTACCCTTTAGTGGGTCTGTAAAAATGTGTTATTGTAATTTCAATTTAATAGTTTTTAATTCTTTATAAATTGAAACAGAAAACTTTGAAGTGAGCAAGCCATGTTAAGTTCCTTTTCTGAGCCACCTTACAGAAGTATTGACTGATTTACTGAAAAAAAAAAAAGAAACAAAATTTAAAAGGCTTCTGCCCTAGGCAAACATGTGTCACATCGAACATGTTAGTTATTGAAGGTCTGGCACTGGAATAAAGTTTCGTTCTATTTGTTGTTACCCGGGTGAATGATGTAAGGTTTAATGCCGCATTGCCTTCAATCAAGTTTTATTGCATTTTTCGGTACTAGGTTCAAACAATTGAATTTGTTTGGTGGCCTGAGCAAAATGTTAAACAAATGCACATGCAGAAAACAAATTGCTTAATGGTGTTTAGTAAAGATTTCAAATCCATTTGGCTTCCTTATTTGACATCATAGGACAAAGTAATACAACAGTGTTGGTGATGTTGGCTATGTATGTCCAAGGCTTTTGGGCCTGTGTTCACGTCAACTCACAATAAAAATGTTCACCCTGCCCGCTTCAGTTGGGTAACAGTTCATGCCACGCAGTTTATTAACTTGTTTAGTTACTTGCTTTAGGTGTGTATTTTTTTAATTTCTTTAAAAATTGTTGCTCATTTTAGTGCATTACTGACAAAGTGATGCCTAGTCTTCAAGCAAATATATATAATACATGCAACACACACTGCACTTGACTCAATACCTTATATATGTATGTGGTACGAAACTAAATGGTAAAAAAATGCCAAGTCAAGTCTACAGTTGATTTATCCATCCTGTTGTTATTATTTATTTATACATATGAATTTATATAACATAGGATGAGTAAATCAACGGTAGACTTGACTTGGCATTTTATTACTCTTTAGTTTCGTAGTATACAACTAGTGTAGCACTCATCAGATAAGATCGCCAAATGCCACCCTGCAACACGACACAAATTTATAATACACGTACAACCGTTGGAAATTTAATACTATCATTTCTACAGAGGATGAGCGGTGATCTGTTATTCATTTTTTCTTTCACGCACACCGTGTCATATTTAAATTTAGTCTTTTCCATTTGAACATTGTCAACTGCAATTGCTTTGTTTCAAGACCAGAATCAAAGTTACAGTAATAGAATACGACAATGGAATGGTTTTCAATAATTATTGTGTTGTGAAACGAAAACCAAAGTATTACTGTGGGAAATAACCAACCAACTGAATCAAGCAATCAGAACTTAAGCAAATACATGTGGCCAGCGCCAAGTGCCCGAAAACATGTGCGACTGAGTTGGTTTCCATTTCACTTCTGCCAGATTGGTCGAGAAAGTAACACGATTGTATAGCCAATCACAGCGTGTAGTTATGAAAAATTTAAGTTATTACAGAATTCGTAAAAACATAACAACTTTCTTTAATTTTCCAGACATGTTTCGACGGTACATCCGTCATCTTCAGTGTTACATATTTTGAAATCGCCGTTGAATTTAAAGCGCGCGCGATCTTACAAAGTTCGTTACATTGCGTTGTCAATATTGCATACTAAAACAAAGTTAAATGAGTGACGCTTAGTTCTTTACAGGGAGAGAGTCAGGTTAATGTGTTTCACCTGCTGGTTGAGATCGGGCTTCTCCCATTTTATAAACATGGATTGTTTAAGCTTCACCTGGTACTTAGTGGCTGCAGAGTCCAGGATCTCGAAGCAATCCGGTGTGCAGGATGCTCTACAAAACTCTGAACCCTGCAGATGTTTAAAAACGTTCGAAGACTTGTCTGAAAGTAAGTGCTCGCGCACTCGTGTGGAGAAGTGTCGGCTGGTTTCACCAACATAACAAGCATTACAACTTGCACACGAAAATTTATAGACCACACGCGTGCGTAACCCCTCAGGGACAGCATCTTTCACATTAAAAAGATTCCTGACTTTGAAAGTAGTAAAGACTAACCTTAAATCAATAGGTTTACATAACCGGTTAGCAAGTTTGCGTATACTCCTCTGTGCCGTGACTGAGAAGTGCCCAACGTAAGGGATTTTGAAGAAGAACTTAGGCGTTTCCTGGGGCTCGACTCCTGAATAGGGCTGTGTTTTCCCTCCCTTGACTGCTGTCTGAATATATTTAGAAATATATTTGTTGATAAGGTTTTCAGGGAAGAGATTCCTCCGCAGAATGACAGACAATTTTTGAAGGTCAGTATGGAACCCCATCCAAGTGTTGTTTATCTTAAAAGTTCTATGAATCAAGGTTTTGATTAACCCCAATTTGTAGGTAAAGGGGCAAAAACTCAGATAACTAGTGAGCAGACCTGTGAAAGTCTTTTTCCGGTAAACGGTGGTTGCACTTTGGTGTGGGTCAGTGCTGTTGATTAGAACATCTAGGAAAGGTAGAACATGGTCAGTTTCCCGCTCCATTGTAAAGCGTGTATTGGGGTGTTGATTGTTGATGTAATTGAAGAAAAGGGTTGCATCCCGTTCAGAGTGGAAAAGGCAAAATTTTCAAAATATGTAACACTGAAGATGACGGATGTACCGTCGAAACATGTCTGGAAAATTAAAGAAAGTTGTTATGTTTTTACGACTATCTATATTGTTGCTGCTATCTAGACCTTTTGGATCAATCATCTACGACTTGGCAGCCAAGTACAATGGACGGGTCAACATTTCTGACCTCCGTAAGTTTGAGAAGCTCTCAATCAAAACACGGAAATCTGAGTTGGATCTAGCGTTCTTACGCAATTGCAAGTCTCTCAATGTCTTTCCCAAGTTTCTTTGCTTCCACTTGCCCGCAAACATGGACAGGCAAGACGCTCTTGGAATTAGAAGAAAGCTGCTGAAAAGCGCCATCAACAGACGCACCAAGGAACATCACAGATTAGTCCTCGAAAGGGACAAACTCAAGAATCGCATTTCTGAAACACTAAGCAGTATTGACCGTTATATTCTTCACAAGTCTGTTGACCACAACGTGACAAAAGGGGTCAAGGAATTCATCAAAACCCACGAAAAGAAACTTAAAAACCTCACGAAAAACTCGGTCCTTCCTTTCACGCCAGATGAGGTTGTCACCAATCTTTCATCTGTTGCTCTCAACGCTGATCAGTTGAATGTTCTCAAATATGGGCTTACGCACTCGATTTGCCCACCCTCGATCAACAAAACGGACATCTTCGCATGAATTGAATTGATTAGTCAGATGATGTTAAAGAACCTCAAGGAGAGCAAGGACACGGGCAAACTGGCTACGGAACTGTCACATTTGGCTCACACGTACGTATCATCATATCGACCCACGGCCTCGGATTTGAAAAAGCACAGGATTCTAAAAGAACTAAGAAAGAACAAGAACATTGTAATATTGAAACCGGATAAGGGTAATGGGGTAGTAATTTTAGATAGAGTAGAATATGACAAGGGTTTATTTAAAATCATTAACGACACTACTAAATTCAGGGTCCTTACATCCGACCCTACTCTTACCCGGGAAGGGAAACTACAGCGATATCTCAGGGAACTTAAGAAAAAAGGTCACTTTGATCCTGATGTCTATGAGACCATTTATCCAAGTGGATCTCAGCCTGCCAGGATATATGGTCTCCCTAAGATGCACAAACCACGAGCGCCAAATTCCACCCCTCCATTTCGGCCCATAGTTTCCTCTATAGGCACCTACAACTACAGCTTGGCTAAATACTTAAGTAATCTCCTCCAACCTCATATTCCGTCCACATTCATTGCTTCAGATTCCTTCACTTTTGTGAAGGAAATCAATGATCTATCTTTGCACGGGATGTTTATGGTCTCCTTCGATGTTGAAAGCCTCTTCACCAACATCCCTCTAGATGATTGTATCGACCTTGCCGTCAAATATATTACTGAGGGTAATCCAGGGTTGAAACTTAGTAAAAATGAGCTCAAAAGGCTGTTTGAGTTTGCTACCAAGGAAACTAACTTCCTGTTCAAAGGTAACTTCTATGATCAGGTGGATGGTGTAGCCATGGGGTCCCCCCTTGCCCCTGTTCTCGCCAATCTCTTTATGGGTCACCATGAGAATATATGGTTGGATCAATACGGGGATTCAGAGGTATTATTCTATCGTCGCTATGTAGACGATACATTTTGCCTTTTCCACTCCGAACGGGATGCAACCCTTTTCTTCAATTACATCAACAATCAATACCCCAATATACGCTTTACAATGGAGCGGGAAACTGACCATGTTCTACCTTTCCTAGATGTTCTAATCAACAGCACTGACCCACACCAAAGTGCAACCACCGTTTACCGGAAAAAGACTTTCACAGGTCTGCTCACTAGTTATCTGAGTTTTTGCCCCTTTACCTACAAATTGGGGTTAATCAAAACCTTGATTCATAGAACTTTTAAGATAAACAACACTTGGATGGGGTTCCATACTGACCTTCAAAAATTGTCTGTCATTCTGCGGAGGAATCTCTTCCCTGAAAACCTTATCAACAAATATATTTCTAAATATATTCAGACAGCAGTCAAGGGAGGGAAAACACAGCCCTATTCAGGAGTCGAGCCCCAGGAAACGCCTAAGTTCTTCTTCAAAATCCCTTACGTTGGGCACTTCTCAGTCACGGCACAGAGGAGTATACGCAAACTTGCTAACCGGTTATGTAAACCTATTGATTTAAGGTTAGTCTTTACTACTTTCAAAGTCAGGAATCTTTTTAATGTGAAAGATGCTGTCCCTGAGGGGTTACGCACGCGTGTGGTCTATAAATTTTCGTGTGCAAGTTGTAATGCTTGTTATGTTGGTGAAACCAGCCGACACTTCTCCACACGAGTGCGCGAGCACTTACTTTCAGATAAGTCTTCGAACGTTTTTAAACACCTGCAGGGTTCAGAGTTTTGTAGAGCATCCTGCACACCGGATTGCTTCGAGATCCTGGACTCTGCAGCCACTAAGTACCAGGTGAAGCTTAAACAATCCATGTTTATAAAATGGGAGAAGCCCGATCTCAACCAGCAGGTGAAACACATTAACCTGACTCTCTCCCTGTAAAGAACTAAGCGTCACTCATTTAACTTTGTTTTAGTACGCAATATTGACAACGCAATGTAACGAACTTTGTAAGATCGCGCGCGCTTTAAATTCAACGGCGATTTCAAAATATGTAACACTGAAGATGACGGATGTACCGTCGAAACATGTCTGGAAAATTAAAGAAAGTTGTTATGTTTTTACGACTATCTATATTGTTGCTGCTATCTAGACCTATTACAGAATTATTTTCAATACCGAACTGAAAACTGCTCTAATTGAAATCAATTACTTTGATAAGTATTCTTTGTTCAGTACCATTCCTGCGCTAGAAATGTCAGTTGTTTCCTTTTTGACATGCACAAAGCTCCTGGTTTTGCTAACGAACGTAGACAAAACTATGAGGAATACCCATGAAGGGCAGCATGCATTAATTTTTTGTACAGTTGAAGTGCTTCTTGCCAATTGTCTGGCAAAGGCATTGAAAGACTAATTCTAGCATAATCAAAGTATTCCTGATGTTCATTGTCAGTGCCATCTAACTCTTCAGTTATATGCTGTGTACCAAATTCAATTTTAGCAGCAGGTACATCAACTAGGCAATTCTTTGCACCATGAAGGTCAGGCAAAAAGGAGGAGTTTGCATATATGCCATCATGCTTTGCGTTTGAACTATATTATCAAACTCTATTCGTCACGTGATACTGTTAGTTCAAGATGGACGCCGTGGAGAGAAGGCCGTGCGACGTGAAGCTATTTAAAGATAATCGCTACGTATGGCTTCATTGTACCGATTTGGAAAGCCGATTCGAGCTTACAGTCAAAAGCTTCCCACTTTTGAAGGTCAAGCTTGTTTACGGCCACTTTTCGTTCATGTGGGATTTGTCGGAACGAAGACTAGTAATGTTGCCCGACTCGGATGATGCGATGTCGAAATTAACTGGAGTAAAATCGCCTTGTTGTATCGACGTGAAGTCAAGTGCCGTATTTGATGTGAGTATTTTTTCCTTTCTAAGGGTTGAACCCAATTTGATTGTGTTTTTACCCATTTGTTGGGTACATTGAGTTTCACCCGATGTCTTATCTCACCTCTTTCCGCAGCTTAATAAGCTCAGGTCTTCTTTGCTTTCATAACACAAAACTTTTTTGTACCAGGTTGCCCCTGAAGAAACTGATGACAACGAAGGAGCGAAAATGGCTGTTATCTGGGATTTTGAGCCCACGACCGGTATGACAGGAGCAGCAATACAACCAGAAGAAAAACCAGCAGACCACATGGTGTCCGTTCCGAGGCTTGCCTTCGATGAAGTGTCGTGCAACTGCACTCAATTTCCTGGCGTTGGTGACATAGTTCGCACACCAGACACAGGAGCAATTGCAGCACGGTTGCAAAATCTCGATTTAAGCGGTATACCGGATGCATGTGGCGATACAGATGATGAGAACGATAAGGAAAGTGAGGAAGAGGGTACTCGCGATGAATCAAATAGCGAAGCGGAGGAGGAATTGTTTACAGAGTTGATGCAGTTGAAAGGAAGCAGTTACCACGATTCTTTTCAAAGTAGCCTCGAAAAGTGCAAGGAAAGATTATTGGAAAAAGAAAAAATCGATCTCCGTTTACAATTCGAACCCACAAACGTTCGAGACGAGAACGCTATAGTTGTCCAAGCAAGTTTGTCTGCAGGAGAAGGAGGCTGGCAATCAATTGGATACATCCCTGCTGTTAAAGTCCGCAAAGTCACTATTGCTATGAGAAAGCGAGAAGTAAGACTTGTCACCCTTAAAACTGTATTTTATCAATTTGTTTTTGACATTGGGCAAAAAAATATTTTCCTGCAATTTCAGTGTCTAAGATTGGCAGGTGGCCCCCTAACAAAAAAGACTACAAGTACAATGACAAAATTTAGGTTTTTAAATAATAATTGAAAACTATTTCCTATTTTTATTGACTGTAGATGAATGAAAGGGGATATTTATGTGTTTTCATATTTTATATGTAGAACATTTCAAGTTCAATCAAAACAGGTTTTGCAGCTTAGTTGTCACATGGTACAAAACCAGCATCCAGGGATGCAAACTGTGTTAAAATGACGAAAACAAAAGATAGAGCATCTGCAATCCTTTCAAAGTTTACTGCGAAATTTGCTTCCAAGCAGGGAGTTTTTGTACCATGTGATTATTAACCTACAAAGAAGCCATAGTTTCGTGTGTAAAGGTCTTTGTGACCAGGTGTAAGAGTTGAACAACTCAGGCCACCTATTTGAACAGTTTCATCATGTTTCATCTAGTTCCCATCTAGTTCACTGTTATTGGTAAGCAACAATAAGAGTGGTGACACGTTCTTGTTTAGAAACCAAAGTCGTGTTCCTTGTACCTTTTATTCAACCAAGATAAAGCATAATGCAGAGTCATGTTGATATTGATTAAGTCATATTAAATTATAATGATTATTGAAAATAAATTAGTTATTTCACAAGAGGAAAAGCTTATCTACATAAATCCAAAAACATATTTTGCTTAGGTGAAAAGCTGTAATCTGTATGCATGTCTCCGAAATCACTAACCCTTCCACTCCAACCAATGGTTATAATAAAGAATTCTCACTAATAAAAATATTCAAGGAGATGGAACTGAACAGAATTCTTGCCTCAATTTTCAATTTTAACACTGAACAAATATTTCCGTAGACTTAATAAATTATTGAAGTTCTTGAATTGAAGAAAATTGGGCTGACATAACTGTGTTTAGGGGTGAAAGGTTGAAATATTTGGAGTGAATCTCATTTGTTTAATTGAAACAGTGCATTTTGCATTAAAACTAATAATATTAACAATGTACTTGTCACCACAACAAAAATGCTTGTTTGCATTACAACACTAATAATGTTACCAAAAACTATTCAAGGATGGTGCTTTATTTGGTGTTTGCTTGCTTGACTGACCGAGCCACTATACCAATGGAAACCCAGAGCAAATTTGAGCATGCAGTGAGGAAAAATTATGCCAGAAAAGACTTCTCATATATTATTTTTCCCGTTTGTTTTTTTGTCAGCATTTACTATTACCTTTTTACTAAGGATCTGCCCAATGATCCTTTTAAAGCTATTTGTCATTGGTGATTAGATATGTGTGTTATCAGTTTGTTGTTACAATAATAAACTGATCGATAATATATATTCTACTCCATTGAAGAACAAATAAAAGCTTTATGTGAAGAATGTCATACATGAAATACATGAATGTCATACATGAAATATTTTCCTTGCTCTAGGTGTATCAGTGTTGCATGATGATTCTTGAGATCGGCGCTTGCTCTCAGGTTTACCCGGAGAGTCGAACGTAGGTACATGACTACGTTTTAGACTTCCCTCCTCCATAACAAACAAACCTAAAAGGAACAATTCAGGACGTCGGATGAATATTTCTAGTGATTTAAAACTTAAATAATACCAAAGGAATCCAAAATAAACCTAACGATACATACAAATATGTCTATTGCAAATCCATAAAACAAAGCACGTAGAAAAGGAACAAGATCATGCGGAAATTTGCATCACACAAAAGCACCGTCAATTCTTAACAGACCAAAATTTGCACGCTTTTCTTGATCGTCTACGGTTAAAACTAGAGAGGTCAAAAGAGGTCAAGACCCGTTTTCTCAATATTCAACCTTCACTTTCTGAAATGGAACTACCGTTGAGATTTATATTTGCATTAAACATTATGCAAATTAATAAAGAAAGGAACCACTCGACTGTAAACCCAAACACAAAGGCGCGCTATTGAAAAACCACTCTATTGTTTCATTGAATTCTTCACGCTTGACGACCATAAAGCGCAGAAAAAATAAATCTAACGAAAACTCGAAAGAAAAATTCGTAAAAAATGGTAAAATCATTTACCTAGAGTACGCCAAAATTGGCAAAATGGCAGGCTAAAAATCACTCGTTACCGGAAAGACGACCGCCTTCGACCCGCCATTTTCATAACAAGCGTAACGAAATTGCACCAAAGCATGCTGGGATATATGCAAAATCCTCCTTTGTCAGGCAAGAAGAAAAGCGAGTCTGGACGTCCTGGTACACTGTCATTTCTTGACTTTCGAATTCTGTGTGTGTTCCACTGCTCTTTCACAGAATCAAGCTCTTTTTGCAGTACTTTGGTAAAACAATACCACAGGCATTCCAGACTTATCTCAGATGTACTGTCCACGATACCCTGAAACTCAAAATCGCTTAAAAAAATCCTCGACCATACGCAATGATTTTTTGAATAATATCTACACCAGCCCTCAGTTCTCTGATTCCTTGGGAAGAGACGTATCGATGTACTTCAGGGTTATCACGAAAGAAAGATTGCATAGCTGCTGCCACTCCATTTTCAGCGCCCAAATCTGTGATCAGTTCTACAGGACAACCAATTCTGAAACTGTTCTGGCGTAAAAAGTGGCTATTTTGTTTGGTGAGTTATTGGAATGAGTAATTTCTAACCACAAAATCCTCCGGCTAAATTCATCAATTGCACCATGGATGGGAAAGCCCCAACACTAAAGTTTCTCATATCCATCGATATGCCAGAAATAGTTAGGCCCAGGATTCTGACATACTCGTCTTTTTAAGCAATGCGATCCATCTCCTTTAAAAGATCTTGAACAATTACTCTGGGAGTTGGAAGATTTCCTTCCGAATATGACCCGACCAGTCACACCTTAATCTTATATAAAATGGGGAAGTTAGGCTACAGTAACTCACAGTCACGAATCAGGTGTGATGCCCGCAGGCGAGAGAAGAAATAAAACGTACACTATTAAAGGTGTGGGATCTGGTAGGTGTAATGAGCGAGCCCTCTGATTTGAGTTACGAAGTCAACTCTTTATAGACCTTAATTGGTCGTTCGCCACTAGTTTACAGCTTTAACTTACCTTTCCCACAGTTGCCACAAAAGTTGCAATTGTCGACATTTCTTCCGCAGTTGCTGCAAAACATCCTGACGACAAAACTATGTGCAGGAACAAAATGGCGGTCGGCTCAAGGCCGAGTGAAAACTGGACATAGTTTCGTTCTCTGACCGCTGACCGTTTAATCTTGTTTTTGATGTCAGGATTTTGTATTTGATGTGAGTAACTTGTATTTGATGTGAGCAATTTGTTTTTGATGGGAGTAATTTGTATTTGATGTGACAGTTGTGGGCCACCGTAATTTTCACCTTGTTTTCGTTACCCAAATTTTTAAGATCACAGTTAGCCTATCAATCAACCATTTTTCAAGAAATAGCACTGAAAGCTTATGAAGTTCCATCAAATAGATTTAAATGATCACCTAAGATTAACTGCTTCCCTACTAAACTGTCATTGTCAAATTAATAAGAAATAAGGGAAGAACATGGTGGAGAATTTGCATTTTGACATTAAAGCTAAAGGGGTTTAGGTGGCTATGTACAATTGAAATGTATTTTGTAAGTCCCTTTTATGCTCTGCCCACCTCTATTACAGCTCTATTTCCCATCAGAGTTCATTGAAGTAAATAAATGAATAACCCTTTAAGTTCCAAAAATGACCAATATTAATTTTCTACCAATAGTATGCATACTCAAGCACAGGAAAAGGTCATGGTAATTTAAGAAACTCTCATCTCTTTCTTAAATTGGCTAACGATTACCCTGGAAAATTGTACTTGGATAGTGTAGCTTAAAGAGTTGGAATAAAAAGAAAATAAAGGTGGAAGTAATTGACCTCAACTGAAATCACCAATTTTTAAAAAATGTATAGGGAGTGTACATATCAATTAATTAAAGCTTTAATAGTAGTTCATAAATTGAGCTAGCACTTAACAAATAATATACATAGCACACATTGTTTCACTGATCCCAAGGGTATCTTAAGGTATAAATATCCAGGCCATTCAATCTCTACGTTCACATTTGTGATTATGTCAACAGACTATTCACATCTACTTTTTTTCAAATTCCATTTCTCCTCCAGCACCAGTTCTTTGTTGTTTTAATCACAACTTGTCCTCTTAAATATCTAAGTACAGAGCAGAGCCACTGACTCCGAAGTTTAAAAAAGCAAAAAAACAAGAGATAGAAGAGATCAATTCCAACCTGGAAGGAAAAACTGCGATTTTAATTGGAGATTCAATAATGAAAAATATCCAAAGGTTTGCACCTATTAAGTACAATGACTACTTCCCCATTTCCACAGTGTTAAATGCTGCCATTTCTGGTGACACTGTGGAGGCAATACTGTACAGGGTGGAAAGTATGATTTTCCCCAAATCTGTTTCAAATATTTCTCTACTATGCAGAACAAACAATCTAGTAAGTACATCTCCTTCTGTTATATCTGCCACGATCATCAAAATATTAACTGTAATTTATCAAAAATGCCCAACTGCTATCATTCATGTGTTTCCCATTTTACCACAGCTCGATTATGATGCAATGATAGATTCTGACCTATTTGTAACTCTGGTATAATTGAAGGCGGGCCCAGTAAGCTGTTGCCATTAACATTAAAGATCGAGGTTTCAATAGTTTTGCTAGCCAGCACTGCACTGTTATCTTCAAGTTGTTGCACGTTGCTTCTACAAAAGTAAGTCTCATTAAACAAAGGCCATCCTATACATGGATGGAAACTAAAAATAAATGTGGTAGGAAGTCTGCCGTTCTCAAGATCTTGCAAGCAACAATTATGAATTCCTCTATGGACGAAGTAAAGGAAAAAGAGATTGCATTTCTTCCAGGAAATTTTTACAATGTTCGTTTTTCGGAGAATTACTGTTTTGCAGTTCACAAAGGAGATCCGGAAAGTCTAAGTGATTTGATCCACAAATATCGTTCTGTGAATTCGACCTCATTCATTCAAACATAAACAATACAAGGGGAGAATTGTTATTCAGTGATTACTTTTATGTATGAGGTAACCCTTACATAACTGTAATAAATCGCCATTTTAAGGTCAAAACTGAAAATCAGAACAATAGACCTCGGGCTGATTTAGAAATATTTATGGTTCCGTTGGTGTTGTAGCTTTGCAGCACACAGCGTAAAAATACATCAATACAACCTCAATGGGTACCCCGGATTTCAAGTGATGATCGAAGGATATTTTGTGGTTTGAAAATTTCGATCCTGGGATTTTTTTGGTGGCTTGTCTTAAGTAGGAGCTGAAAAGAATTTTTTTGGAGGGGTGGGGGTAGGTTTTTTAAAAAAATCTGACGATTCGTGGTAGTGCTACAGGACAAGGTAACTCGATGGCATCTCTCTTAGCAACTTGCACATCTCACTTTATTTGTTATGGATGATGCAAGCCGCGAATCCTCGGAGTTAAGAACTAACGTAGAGCCTAATCTCTCCAGCACAGAGATTTTCCAGCTGACTTATTGTCTCTTCGATTTGATGCTGGATTAGAAGTTTTCCGAGTATAAATGTGGTTTTGATGAGGAGATCACGACAACTTTCCAGTTCAAGGAGCTAACAAGCAAGACAAAAGTGGCAAACAGTTTTCAGTTAAAAGGCAATAAAGTTCAGTTTGAGTTCAATTCTGACCTTTTACAACTTGTTAACATGACCTGTTCCGTGCTCTTGGAAGGTAATCTTGTTGCAGTAATAAATAAGTAGTTAGAAAAACCTAAAGGTGCAGTTGAACAAACGAAGCAAGGTCATTTGTTTGGTGATAAAAGTCCTGCTAGTTGGATAGCTGTGGAAGAATATGACTCTGAAAAAGTTGCTGTTGACTCAGAGGATGAAAAGAAGCTACGTTCTACTGAGCGGAGGGCCCTTTCCAAGCTTTGTGGCTGAAAAATGCAATCGAGGAGTACTGCTCAAGCTCGTTTCAGATCTTCACAAGAGAGGCCTCTTTCTGGTCCTTTTACCCTGCCATTCGGCCTTTTTGTTCAGAGCAATTCCGTTTTCAGTCCTTTTGTCAGCAGCCTTTCATCACAGACATCTGCAGCCCACAGACAAGTGCTTTAATTGCGGGAGGACATTGGGCAAACTCTCCGTCCTGCCACAGCTCTCACGGCAGTAGAGTCTCCACCTCCAGTACCATCAGCAACTAGTAGTGCGGTTAATCTTCTTGGAACAAATGAGTATCCTTATGTTCTTTTAGATGTGAGAAGTGCTTCAGGTCTTGATGAAAAGAGTTATGCAGATTATTTAGAGCGTTCTTGTTCAATCATTGTTAAGTGTATATTAGGAGTTAATTCTTCCTTTTGGAGGCCTGCTTGCGAGGTTAAGGTGGACAGATGTCTTTTTTGTGCTGTGTAAGAAACATCGACCAGGAGGCCAAAAAGCAACCATCACTTGAGCATGTCGAAGAGACTCTACAGAAGGGAGATCTTCAAGTTCCTTGTGTCAATCACTGCCATCTCTGAAAAGAAATCAAGTGCTGAGTGACGGAGCGGAGGCTTACAACCACTCATCTCTCACAAATAATGGATAAACTATTAGGTTTTGAGGACAGGATGGAAAACTTCTTTGGCAGAAATATCTTGTCTCAGCACGGAAATAAAAGATGAAATAAGAGGCATGAAAACCGTGGAAAAGATGTTAGAGGCTACTTGGAACGCTGTCAATGATTTGCAAGATGCCAAAGCCCACGGGGACTTCAAAAGAACTACTCAACAGACACTGGACACGCACCAGCAAGAAATAAATGCTCTGAAAAGCAAGGGAGAGAAGTCGATATTGGAAAGCCAACAAGCGTGAAATTCGAAGATAAGTCTGGTGAAAGAACAGGAAAAGATAGTTCTTGCTATCACAAAAGGTGGTTGACAGAAAAGCTTATATTTATCAATAATGAATTTTTCTACACAGGAAATATCCTAGCAGACTTTAAACCAGCACTAGCTTTATAATAACTTCTTAAGACCTTCCTCTAAACTAGCGTTAAAATATTTATTTTTATTGACATAATTGGCTTCCGCATTGCATACGCTTAGCAGCCTGAGAAAATTTATAATAGGTTTTTTCGCTTTGATAGCCTTTTCCTGGTAAATGCGTTTAAAAGGAATTTTTTCAAGTTATATTTTTAGTCAGCATGTCAAATTTTATTTTGGTTTTGTGTTTTGTTAAGCTACATGTTTACTTTTCGCCTGTTCATGATGCAGGGCCTCATTTATGCCTTGTGTATCAATTCACTTCCTTACACCTTTTACCTGTCATAACGCTTTTGCTGATGAATTAGTGATTAGAAAAGTGAGGGGACTAACACTATTAAAAGGCATGACATTCTGATGGTTGAAAACTAAAAAATACGCAATATTCTTTTGTACTGGGAGAACTATGGTTGTGAGGCATGGCGAGACTTATACACATACTTGGAGACCTACCATTGCAGGGTTGCAGTGCTTGGGGGACATGGTGAGACTTATATGGGTACTGGGACTCTTATGGTTGTAGGGGTTGCCGTGGTTGGAAAGAGTAGAGAGACCTGTACGTGAACTCGGAGACCTATGGCTGCAGGAGGTGCGGTGGTTGCAGGACTAGAAAGACCTATACATGTACTCGGAGACCTATGTTTGCAGGAGTATGGATACTGAATGTAAATTGGCAACAGTGGCTTTTCGCCCAGGTTGTATAAAGTTTAGTGTTGAAGAAATCTCAGACATCTCTGCGTCAACTTGTAAAATGGAATTTAAGTTACCTCCACATTTAAGCAGCTCTGAGAAGTTCGATGCATCTTTAAATACAGTTCTTAATAGGTCATTATTTAATACTGTGTACAGGCGTACTCTGCAGTATCAGTCACCATCATGGTCTTTTTATTTATTCTCTTACACTATTGACGTGAGGCTGCTTAAGTGTGAAAAGTGTCAGCATGTTTGGTGTTGTTGTTTTTACACTTGCGTCGTTAGGAAACAGAACTACGGAGCCCTATAAGGGACACACATCTTGTCTAATTTCGTGCCACTTTTAGTGCCACTTTTAGTGCGATTTTCACTATCAGCATAATACAAATCGCAGGCGCACCACTTGTGCATGTCTTATACCCCAACTCCCTCTTCAAGGAGTTCTGGTTTTTTTCCTCCCCTACAAGTTCGACAGTCGCTGCAGCTATGAAGATTTGTTCAATATTCCTTTTAGCAGCTATTTGCACAACTTCAAGGGGAGTGCTTCCGCATTATTTGCCTGCAACCAGAGGTAACGCTCTTGCTCAAGACAAACTAATTGAAACCTACATTAACCTTGGATTTGCTGCTCAAGAAACTGTTTTGTTCCTTGCAAGTGTGCATGGTTTATGTTTTAGTCTGACACATTTGAAAAGGATTCTGAGAAGGCTGGGGTGTAGAAGACGTCGCTTTCAAAGCAACCTAGATGAAAAAGTACAGGTAGTGCAAGGGGAATTAAGGGGAAGTGGTAGTCTTCTTGGGTACAGAGCAATGCACCAGAGACTCGTGAATCATTACGGACTTGTTACTATGAGAGACGTTGTTCGGCATGTATTGAAGGTCTTTG
The DNA here is from genome assembly GCF_958299795.1 of Porites lutea. Taxonomy (NCBI): domain Eukaryota; kingdom Metazoa; phylum Cnidaria; class Anthozoa; order Scleractinia; family Poritidae; genus Porites; species Porites lutea. The sequence goes on from NC_133201.1 coordinate 21,708,745, forward strand.
ACCCTGAAGGAGTGGAACACTGATCAAGGCATAGACTTCGAAGAAGGGTCTATAGACGGTTATGACAAATTGAAACCTTTCAATAGAAGAATTTTATGGCTTGAGGTAGCATCTTCAAATAACGACCCCAAAATAGTAGCTCAGTATTACCTTGACTGTGTTAGGCAGTTAGGAGCTACTGCACGCATTATTCTGGGCGACAGGGGTACTGAGATGGTGAACGTGGCAGCTATTCAACGATTCTTTCGCAGGTCCTCTGAGGATGATTTTTCGGGAGAATAGAGTTCATTTACGAAAAAATCAACTTCAAATCAAAGAATACAAGCATGGTGGGGACGTTTGAGACAGGGATGTGCAGACTGGTGGATAGAGTATTTTAAGAATTTAATAGATTCTGGTTTGTACAATGATAAGAACGCTATACATCGAGAATGCTTAAAATTCTGTTTGATGGATTTGATGCAAGAAGAGCTACACAGAGTTGTCCTGGAGTGGAATGTTCATAGAATTAGACCATCTGCCAATCTGGAATCCCCTTCTGAGAAGCCAGATTTTCTTTACTTTCTTCCGGAGCTGAAAGGTGCGCAAGATTATTCTACCCTGATCGACGTAGACATAATTGAAATTGTAGACCAAATGTGCGCAACGTGACCACAAGCAAAAGGATGTTGTCCTGCCTTCAAGGATCTGGGAGAAATGATAATGGAAGACGAGCGATTAGACACGTCCACTACCATCGACAAGGCTTGCCAACTATACTTTGTCCTTTTGGACCTTCTTGATGACTTATAGTGATAACACACTTTGGCCCGAAAACTTCATGAGCTGTCAAGTAATTGAAAGAAGCCAAACTATCCATTTCTTTCAGTGTTTTTTGGCCTCTGTGTCTGATATATATCACAGACCGTTATCAACAGCGCATAGGCATTAGCCTATTGCGCAATTTACTTAAGAAAACTCGAAACTTAAGGGAGTTGCGTTAAGTCACTTTGTTCATTTGCGGAATATTCTTAGCCGCAGCACTTTGGTTGGTTAAAATCACTTTTACTGTCAATTACAGACGTCGACCGAATCAAGGTGACGAGGTCCTCTTAATTTTTCTTATTTGTGGTCAAAACGTATGGATTCAAGCCATTAGATGATATTCGTGGTCAACAATATACATTGTAGGTTAACCTTGTCAGACATAAAACTTAAGAAAAAGAATTCAGTCTGTTTTTGCCTAGCTACAATGTGTTGAATAAAAAATGAATCTAAGACTAGAATTACTGGAAAGAAGGAATGGCTCCTAGATTTAAAGATACATTGTTATGAGATAAAGTTGAATTTCCCATCAAATTTCTCGTTAATGCCCCTGTGAAGAAACACCCTGACTTTAAATGCTACCAACCCAATCACAATTAGGGTAATGGCAAGTAATGCTGCTGACCACAAGCATAACATTACCCGAGTTTCTCAGTTTGCGCGTATTCTGTCTTTTCGTGAATTGCTGAGGCATCGGCGACTATTCCACCTCCCCGCAGCGCTACTCTGTGTTCCTGCCTATTTTGAGCTCTCCTATCACCTCTGAAGTCGCCTCTCCTCTGGAGAACTTGGGCTTTGGTGGGAATGAGTTATTATATTAGAAAAAGTTGACAAAGCATTGCGCACTGTGGTTCTGCTCTGATCGCTCGTCTGAGCAATGTTTCCTCGGAATTCGAGTCGATTGCCTAGATCATTCTGGTTTTTAGAGTGGTCAGGCCCCAGTTGTTCAAAGAGCCGGTAAGTCGCTATCCAGCTGACAAAATGCATTACAGCTGATACATTTCATCCGCTGGATAGTTATCTGCTCTTTGAACGACCTGTGCATGAACGTGTGGAAAGGTTCACGAAAACAAAGGCTGGAAAGCTCCAGGACAAGCACATCAAGGTAGTCTATTTCAGAGACTTGACGTTTTGTTAACTTATAACTCTGTTACCCAGCCCCACATGAAAGAGCTTGCCAAGCTGACAACCAAAGAACACTTTGTGTTTACTCTTGTTAGACTAAGAAGGAACCCAAGTGTTGAAATGCTGTGAGATATCTTCAGTATTACTAAAGGGACTGGAAGCAGAATATTTATAACTTGGATTTTATTTTTTGAAAAGGAGTTGGGATTTCTTTTACCTTTCTCAACAAAGGAGGAATTGCGAGAGATATCAAAACCCAATTGCTTCAAAAAGAATTGCTTTAAAAATATGAGAGCAATAATAGATTGTACAGAATTTTATGTTGGAAAACCAGGTAAACCGTCCAGCCAAAGTTCTACCTACAGTCAATACAAGCCCTTAAATACATTTAAGTTACTCATTTCATTGTCTTCTATTTTGCATTTTAATTTTGTCTCAAAATTGTATAGTGGAAGAATCAGTGACAAGGAAATTGTAAATGTCAGTGGTTTCCTTGAAAAACTGAACCTGGTGATGCTGTAATGGCTGATAAGGGCTTTAACATTCAAGATCTTTTAGCTTTACATGACACTTTACTAATTGCACCCCCAATGATGCCCAAGAATAATGTGTCTGCACGAGCATTAACTGCCACAAGACGAGTTGCAACCTCAAAGGTTCATATTGAGCGCATGATCAGGCGACTGAAATTGTTTAACTTCCACACAGGGGTTATTCCTCTTACATGTAAACCATAAGTTAGTTTTGCTATTACTGTCTGTGCAATACTGGTCAATTTACAACCATCAATAATTAAAGAAAAATAATCTAGAACATAATCAAGTAAAATATATAAAATAGTTTTAAATATGTACATCCGGTCTGACATGCACTAAAAGTGGCACACTAAAAGTTGCACTAAAAGACGCAATAAACGTCGCACTAAAAGTGGCAATAAAAGTGGCACGAAAATAGAAAAGATGTGTGTCCCTTATAGGGCTCCATACAGAACTGTTAACATGACTGTGCGAGGCCTTAAAGTGCATGTTTATATGCTTGTGAATGCAAGGGAGAACTTGATATTAGATCATGAATCACTCAATTAGGGACTTGTTCCGTGCATCCCTCCATTTTCTCGAGCAATACAATAATGTTGACTAATATTACCTTATTTGTACCGCTACCAAGATAAAGTTGTATAATGCTTTCATTTTTCCCCACTTTCAATACTGCTCTATGGTGTGGCATTACTGTAGTGTTAGAAACTGTGAAAAACAACCAGGAACTGGTATAACTGTGTATGTACAGCCTTCTCAAGAATCTTGCACAGTGTAGGCAGAATAGAGATAGGTCGGTAGTTTGATGCATTTGTCTGGTCCCCTGACTTAAACAGGGCTGTAATTTTAGAACATTTCCACAATTTAGGAAATTACCAGTTTTAATTGATAGATTCAGTAACTTAGTAACAGATAGTGCAATCGTATGAGCAGAGGTTTTGAGCAATCTTGCACTAATTTTGTCCAAGCCGATCGCCTTGTTTGTCTTCAGAGCGAGGAGCTGCTGAGGCACAAACAGATTCCTCTAGTTCAGCCAACTGGAACTGAGACTTCGGCAAGTCTTTACTTGAGTTACAACTCGGCCAAGTAGTTGTTATTTTATCAGCCAGTCGCTTCCCAATAGACGGAAAAAAGCTGTTCATTGCTGAAGCAATATATTTAGGTGTAGTGTGCTGAATTCCATCAGAAATAATGCACTGGACACTTTCTGAAGTAGATTTGCGATAACAAACTTCATTGACCGCATTCCAAACTTTTTTCGCATTCCCTTTGGCATCCTGAAACAAGTCACAGTAATACTACGTCTCGGCAGATTTAACTAAGCAATTGACCTTGTTTCTCAGTTTTCTATAGGTGTTCCAGTGTTGAGAGGAGTTTGATTTTCGCGCCTTTCACTGAATCCAGTCTTGTTCTTTCATTGTTTCGCTGATTTTATTGTTCATCCAAGTAAGTGGTGTCCCTTTAACACGCCGCCTTTTGACAGGTGCGTAAGAATCTGCAACCTCAGAAAACAATTTATTCCAGGTTAACAGGGCGTCATCTATATTGCTTTTGTTCTCAAAGTAGTGATCACTCAGCGGAACCGGAATAACACCAGATATAACAATACGATGGTCTTGCCATGACCCAGGTTTAACGTCGGTATCCAGTCAATGTTAAATCTGTCCCAACTTTTTGCTCCTTTTCCTGAGACGAAATGTCAGTCACAGACTTGATCATTCGCGAGAATCTGTTCCGTTAAATCATCCCAACTAATAGCCGAAATCCACAGTGAACGCCTTTCTTTTGATAATTTCTCAGCTTTTTTCCCTTGGTTCGTAACCACTGAGGGCACTCGAAAAAATTTAAGATCTTTCTCTCGAGTACTTTTACTTGCACAACCAACTATCAAACAAAATACCATCTTCAGAGGACCTTTAGAGTGAGCACGCAACCCCGTTTGTTTACACTTTTGGTCCACCAATATGGCGGCGTAGTGACGGTTGCTAGGCTTTTAGTCACGTGAGTGAAAACGATCTATAAAAAGAAAAATTAGGCAATTTTTCTTTTTATATAATTTAAAAGGTCAGTCTATCATACTTTAGGTTAGTTTTAGAAGGGGTCATGTTTTAACACAGAGCCCCACAATTCATAAGTATTAGCCAGTATTCTCATTGTTAGAGTTTTAATGTTTTTTTTGCATTTACATACCATTTCCAGTTCCTAAAATAAACAAAATACTTTTACAGAAATATGTAAATGTTATATAATTTTTATTACAAATAAACCAGTAGAAGTTAAAAAAAGAACAATTATCATTCTTGAAGGTTATTAGATAATATTTAATTATTCTTTTTTTGTGTGAAAACTTCTCATTCTTAAGAGTCCAGTTTCTCAAAATAAAAAATAAACAACACAAATTGATAGCCACTGTAATTGTAACTGTTTATAACCAGGACAAATGAAATATTCAAAGAAGTTTTCTAGAACATTTCTGTGGTTTTAATTAACATACATTTAGGATGCATGCAATGAGCCTGACGTGCATCTATGCACATTACATGCATGAAATAATATTTATAAATGAAAGGAATATTAATGCTAATTTGCATGCACGTGTCGTGAATGAGAAACATGGCTGCAGTATGCATGCAGTGCATGCATTCATAGTTTAGAACGGGGACGTGAATCGCCCATCGGGTGAAAGAATGTTGATCCACCTTTTCCCGTAGCTTGAAGGAAGGCCAAAATGTTCGTGTGAAGTATTCCTCGAGGTGGTACAACGCTTTTGTGGTCACTGCATGGAAAAAACAACCAAAAGGTTAGTGCTATTAACAATGCTACAATTAAAGTGGACTATTATGTAGTAATAGTTACAAAGGATGATCTCACGCAAACATCCACGGCACCCAGTGTGATCAATGGTGTATAATATTGACAAATCTGACAATCGAACTTAGTGTTGTCCAGCTGTTGAATACAATCGATGTTGATGAACCTTTGGGTGAGTTCAATTACCGAACTCAGTTGTTTTTATTTTCTTAGTAAAATCAAAACAAAGCCATAATTAAAGAATTTCAATTAACTTAGATTACTAAACATTCACTTAAACTACCATATTTAACTAAGCTGAGATATATTACTGTCATTTATTCATTTAAAAGTTAGCTTTATTTCAAGGGATGGCAGCAGCTGTAACAGATAAAAACAGCCTTATTACGTAAGTAATTATTCGGACAGATTATTTTGGAGAAAATTGTACAACGTCAACACTTCTGGCTAGTCTTGAAGCTGCTTAAAGGGTGACACATAAATCAGAACTAAATAATGGCAGTACATAAATCAATTATTTTGAAAGGTGGGGCAAATCAAACGGCAACAGGTTCAAACACCACAGACAAGAGTTGATGCACCATTGCCCATGTTCATGCTTTGGGGACCTTGAACCTACTTAAGTTGTTTGCCGAACAGAAGTGAGCTGGTCTCCAAAATGGCGGTCACGAAAAGCAAGAAAACTTCAGGATGGCACTGGAATTGTGTAAGTGCTTTGTGCACAAATACTTTTTGCACTAAGGAGGTCAAGTATTTACGTTGCCAACTGATCCAGAATGGCAAAAAGGCTATGCAAAAGTTCTCATGAACGACATTGTAAACTGGCAGAAACATGTAATTTGCAGTGCACATTGGAGCAATGAAAGGAAATAAAAGAATCAGTTACCAGACGTAATTTGTACTCATGGGTATGTTGAAAAACTGGGAGACTGGGGAAACTGGGGCGACCGTGTCCGAGTGAAGACGCGCATGTTTCACTCCCGTGCACGTTTTGTCGTTTCTTAAAATATTTAGAACTTAAACCCAGTCTATAGGCGGGTTCATACTAGCGAAGTAAGTAGAACTTAAGTATACTTGAATCTTACTTTAGATGTGAACGGGTCGAATTTCAACTCAAGTAGCCTACTTTGTGCCCATGGTAACGCGTTGACTTCAAAGAAACTGAAGTACACTCCCAAGTGTGGTTTCAGCTATCCTTAGCAGCTAACTTACGCTTTATCTAGACACATTCCGCAAAGATACGTCAATCAAACATGTTAAAAGCAGGAGAATCACAACATAAGAGCACGCCAACACGCAAAAGTTGTCTGTCGATTGCATTGCCTGTTTGCTTATTTAATCGAGAAATGAATCCGTTTAGATCCTCTTACAAAGCCATGGATGACGACTATTTAGACCAAGGTCTTATGTAAGTATTCACGTTTTTGTAAAATGTAAGAGTGAAATTTATTAAATTTGCGCAGCAGGCCCAGAAGCTCACGCAATTAACCTGCACTCGTGCCTTCTTCAACAGAAACAACTTGAACCAGCATTTTGCAAGCCAAGTAAATTCTCCTGAGCATTTACAACCGCCTATGGTTAGTAGACAGTTATTGCCCTTTCCTTCGACCAGCAACTCTTTTTATCAGCCGTCCGAGTTGACACGTATGCAGTTACATGAACAGCAACTTGAAGATTCATCTCAGCTCAGCACGATCCACAACATCTCTGATGTGTCAAGAGCGCAATCGCCCATCTCAGTAGCAAGCACTGCAAGGACTGCAAGCACTTCACCTTTACAGTCAGAGGAGGAATGGCCAAAGGTTAAGACAAGCAAAGCACGATCGAAGTCGGCTGATTGGACTGACGAGACTCAAGATCTTTTGGAAGCTTGGGGGCCCAGGTATAACCAGCTTCGAAGCACCTCTCAAAAGGAAAAGATCAAAATATGGAATGAAATTTATTCATCTTACAAGAATGCCTTTCCCGAGAGCCAGAGAACCCTTCAACAGATCAAGAAACGCCAACAGAATTCGGAGTACGAGTATAAACAACTAAAACAGCGAACCCAGAAGACCGGAGAAGCTGGAATAAAAATCATCAAAGATGGCTTTTCATATTTTGATTATTTTGAGGAAGTAATGGGGCATCGCGACTGCATAAATCCAACAAAAATGGCCGTTGAAGGAAGCTCCATCTTTACTAGTACAGAGCAGAAAGGAGGCTCAGTAGAAAGTAAAGATGTTCCGGAGGAAAGCAGTCCACCAGCCTCAAATCCGAGCACCCACTCTGGCAAAAAGAAGGCAGACGACAAGCCCGCAGAAAAGAGTTGCCGTAAGGGAAAACGACAGCGTCGAGATGAGCCAGAACCGAGTGGATCTTTTGCAGGTGAATTCCAGACAGCCATTATGGAAATGTGGAAGCGTAGTATTGAACAAGATAACAAGAGATTTGAATGTTCTGCTGAAATGTTTCGCGAGGCCCAGAACAAGCAAATGGATCAAACAAATGCTATACTTACAGGTTCAAAAGTTATTTTCAAAGACTTGCTGTCAAAGTAGGGCAGAAAATGAGTTAACTTTCTTTACCTTTAGAGATTTATACATCACATTTGTTCAATCCAAGAAAAATGTTATTATTTTCACTCTTCATTCAATCATGTTAGTACCGGCAGTGACTCATGTATGATCTGAAGTTGTAAAGAAAAAACAACCTTGTAACAGAACAGGGATTGATTTATGCTTCACGTTTTTATGTGAAACAGCAAAGAAGACTCTAAAAAGTTTGCATCACCATTAATTTACAGGTTTTCCCACACATAGTCTTTTAACGTATCTCGAATATTGTTGCCGGTTTCAAAAGCATTTCGCCCTCCGTTGTCATCATCAGAGCCATAGTCTGAGTCGCTGTCGTCTGCATCGTGTAGGTCTCCCCTTTCAATGCGAATATTGCATAAAACACAAGCCGCAATAATTGCGTCTTAATAACCCGTGCAGACCTACACAATATCAAGCAACAGTATAATATAAACTGTATGCAGAAAGCTAGTGATGACACTGACAGTGTTCTCTACTAGGTACAAGAGATGCAATGCGAGGAATTCAATCTAGTTTTGTTCTTCAAACCACAAGGCCAGAAATCTGATTTCAATGGTGTGGAAGAAAAAGATTTCCTACTGGTATTGCAAACGCAGTTCCAAAAATAAATGTTTGAAAAACATACTCAGAAATTAATATGCGTCGACGCCACCCACGGTACGACAGCATATGACTTCTAGCTGGTCACAGTTCTTGTTACAGATGACTACAACGAAGGTATACCGGTAGCGTGGCTCATTAGTAACAAAGAAACGACGGACGCTTTGAAGATCTTTTTTTCAAGTTTACGAGAACGCTGTAGCGAAGTACAGACAGAAACGTTTATGAGTGATGACACAGACGCTTACTACAACGCCTGGGTTTCTACATTTTCGAGGCCAGACCGGAAACTGTTATGTAGCTGGCACGTCGACCGCAGCTGGCGACGAAAACTGAACGAACATTAGAAAGACAAGGAACAAATGGCGGAGGTATATGCCGCACTGAAGTCTTTACAGAATGAGTTATCCGAAACAAGCTTCAGGCGTTCCTTGCAGCACTTCATGGCGTGGATCAAGGGCAAATCAAAGCCATTGGCTAAGTATTTCGAGAAAGAATACGTGGGAAGAACAAGGGAACGGGCAGCTTGTTTTCTGGTAGGATCACGGGCAAACACCATGTTCGTTGAGCGCTTCCATAGAATGCTCAAGGAAGTTTACCTAGAAAAGAAACAAAACCGTGGCGTTGATCACCTGATATTTAAGCTACAGAAAATATCTCGAGATAATGCCTTTCAGCAGCTCATTAAAGCTGAGAAGGGCAAAAATACCGTTAGACAACGTGAAAGTATCAAGCGGCACAAACAAGGGGAATCAGTGAAGAAGGAAGCGGTTTATAAGCAGGATGAGAGCTTCTGGAAAGTTCAGTCGGCCTCTAATAAACAAACTGTGCATCATGTGACAAGAATAAGTTCAGGTTGCTCATGCCTGTTGAATTGCCCTTCCTGCGATGCTTGCGTACATACCTTTGAATGTTCTTGTGCTGATTATTCTATAAGGGGTGTGTTGTGCTCCCATATCGACTCTGTAAACATCCTGCTGATTTAGAATTTCCTCGTACAGAGCTGGAGACCACCAGTGACAGTGACATAGAGAAGAAACGCGAGGAGTTGTCTAATATTATCAAACAGGACAAACAACTCCAGGAAAACAAACAGCTGGCTGACCTCAAAACATATCCACTTAATCAGATTGCTGGATTGAGTGAATTGATTCAGAGTGCCCCGACAAAAGACACCACAGATACAACACTGAAGCACATTCGATCTGCAATATCCGTGGCTAAGGGATTGTCTGTCATTGGATCTGACCATCAATACCTGAAAACACAGTTGTTTCCACCTAATAAACTGTATGAGTAGCAAAAGCGCTTCTCTTCTAATCTGTCAGATGCCACTCCAAAGGATCGGAGGACATGGAAGTCCAAGTGTGTGCATTTTGTTTCAAGGAAAACGCACCTGGTGAAGACAAGGACACATTTGAGTGGATAGAGTGTGAAAAGTGTCAATGCTGGGTGCATGAGGTCTGTGATTACATTGATGACAATGCAAACTACATTTGTTGTATGCGCCACTCTTGAACATTTCCGAAGAAATAATTTTGTCTGAGTATTGTATAAATACTTCATTTCAGACCTCATTCAGAATCTCTAACCAGGACTCCTACTTTAATATGGATGATCCGAAACAGAAGTCCATCTTCAGTGCCGGATCCAGACCTTGAGATAAAGGGGGGGGGAGGCCAGTCACCCAGACCCTTAGACAAGAGGGAAGCATAATGGGGGGAGCCTGGTCCCCCCCCAAATTTTTTGGGCCCTTCAGGTCTCAGTTTGGTCTAAAAATAAGGGGGGCCATCCCGGGTCCCTCCCCTGGATCTGCCACTGATCTTAAATGCGCAGAACAGAGACTTAACAGAACATTTATAGTAAACATTGGTCAAATGTCTCATGGCATTTTAGCGAGTTCATATTGACATTTGATCAGATAGACATATTTTCAAGCAAACATTCCAGAACTTTTTTCTTGCCCTTTATTGACTTTATCACTGATCACAGAACTTAATGTGCAAAGCAAGGGGAGATGGAGTTAGAAGAACTCGGCAGTATGAATTACTAATGAATGCAATTATTAAATACTGAGTTCCCATTGTAATATTATTGTTATAAAACGATCTATGTTACATGAGGACTTCAAGATGATTTTAGCCTGAGGTTATCTGACTGTTGAGGTGTCGTTGTTGGGAAATGAGTATAATTAAGCCCAACAAGAACAAATGCGTTATTGCTGAGATAAAATGAATACATTTGATTAATTCTTTAATTATGTGCTTTACTTTGTTATAAAATCATAACTGTCTCGCCAACTATTACCTTTCTTGTGCACCATTCGGTGCAAATATTTTCCATTATACACAGGAAAACAACAAGATTACGCTTGAAACAAACAGGCCCTACATTATCACCTTATATGACGAGTGTTTTTTAACCGTGCGAGACGCATGCATCGATTAGAAAATGCGGACATTTCAAGCTTTGTTTGACGTTGTTGAAATCCTTTCGCAAACCAGACGACCAAGCATTTTTCGTCGGAATATTTACTTCGGAGAAGTATAAACGCTAATCATAAGCAGGCGTTAAAAGTACTTGGTATCAGCCCCTTTCAAGTGTTTTGATTAGTTTTCAGTTCATTTTCGGCTTGGGTGACGCGCTGTCGCTAGTGGCTAGTGGCAAATAGCTGCAGTCCTCGGTGTTTGTCAGCCATTTTGTTTCCACTAGTTCCCAGGGAAGCCTGTGAGTTCAACACATGCGTATTTTGCGTATTATCGTCACGTGGGCCTTTTCAACCAATAAAAAGGTGTGAAAATTAAATTGTCTGTTTCCACGTGGGCGCTTTCATGTCAAAGAAGACGAACTGTCAAACTGTGCGTTTTGCAAGAAAACGCTTCTTTTTACTTCAATTTAAAGTCTTTTTCCTGTCAGGTTCAACAAGAAGTATTCCAGGACCCTTTTGATAACTGTTCTTTTTATTAGAACTGATAGGTTATCCTGTATAAATATTCGCGTTATTATTATTATTATTAACGTTGGTAAGTGATGTTTTTCTCAATTTAAGTTTCGATTTGCCTGTGTTGCCTCCCCTTTTTGCGTATCTGAACAAGTTGGATCGGTCACCTTCGATCACGCTTTGATGCTCGTTCGTTTTAATTCTAAAACGTCAGGTTGTTTTTGTGTCCATTTGCATTAAAATCTCCACTTTCTGTCTGCAGATACTTATTCGTTGCTGTCAAAAGCAAACTGTATGGCACTGAAGAGCACGACATCTGCCAAAAGTCTACACGATAAGCAATAAATCAAACTTTAACTTGGAGTTTCGATTCAGAAGTTGCTCCATGAAAATACTGCATTCGTGTTGTATTAGTGTTCGTGGTATTATATTGCTATAGTTTTTCAATTTTTCGTTTCAAAACCTATTTCTTACCAATGTAGAAGGTATTCTTATTCATATGTTTATACTGTTTCTATTATTCTGGTGATTTTTACGAGCGTGTTTTAAACACCACATTTGCTTAAGCAGATCGAAACCTACATACATTAAAGACCATGTCAATTCTATGTAATTTCTGTTTGAAGTCTAATTAAAGGCTGTGTATGTGATATGTTTTACCTACTATTAAAATCCTATTTCAAACCTATGCAAAGACTATTTGTTCTGTGTTTTCCCTATTTTAATGCTATGCAGAATATATGTCACCTTTAAAAAAGGCTATGCTTATCATATGTTTTTAATATTTCTAGGCTATCTAAATTCTAAGCAAACCCTATTCAAAAGCTATTTAATCAACTGTTCCCTGTTCCATTTTACTATGTAAACTCTATTTCAGTCCTATGTGAAGGCTATTTATTTTCTTTGATTTTTGTATAAGGTTGACTATGAAGTCTAAAATCTCTTTCCAAAAGCTAAGTAAATTATATGTATAGGCTATGTGGAAACTATGTCATTTCTTCCTTTTTTCCTACCTCTAAAAACTGCATAGCTTTTAAGAAGGTTCCGTTTGACTAGTGAAAACATAGCATTTTCGATACAAAAAAATAGTCCTGGCATAGAAACAACATAGGACCTGGTTAAAGCAGTGTATGACTGATTGACATAGGTTTTACATAGCTTTGTGACATAGCATCTGCATAGACTCTACATAGTGTCTGATTCTACAAGGGAATATTTTCGATCGATAAATTTTAGCAGTTTGACAAGAGCTAAGGAGCAGGAGCTACAATGTCCTCTGTTCCTGGCTTACAAAATTGTCCTATCTCACGGTAGAGCTTAAGTGTTTGTTCTTGAGACAGTTCGCTCGAATATATAACTGGAGGAGTAGCTGTGGAGGGTGGAAGGACGGCTTGAGTTTTAAACAACATGAAAGAATGTTCAGGGTTGTTCACAAATTCTTTATAATAAACCATTCCAGGGTTTTCCTTAGAAAACCGGAAATGATGACACTTCTTAATGTTCGGGAACTTTCTAAAATACTGGCCAAGGAATGACGCCCAGTCATGTACAGTAACAATGATTCGACCATCATGGGCTCCAACCAGCTGTGCTTTGTTTAAGCCACTGTTACTAGAGGTCTCAACCAATCTAGCAAATTCATACGATCAAGAGACATGAGTCACCTTATATACTTTCTTAATCAAGCCAAAGGATTGATCAGGACCAAACTTTGCATCCTGCTATTAGAAAAGAGCATGTAATGGAGCGGTGAAGTTTCAGCAAAATTCTGTATGTCAGATACCAAAGGAAAAAACTGTTTTTGTTTTGGCCGGTGCAATTGGCCGCATAAAGATGCGCATGATGTTCTCCCAGTCCATCATGGTTATTCAATCATTGCTTGGTACATGTATCTGTTGTGCAAAGTCATGAGTAATGTATTGATGCATTTAAAGAACAGGCCCCTCGGGTTTCACAGATCAGCAGAGTATTAGTGTCAATTGTTTGAAGAAATCTCTCGCATTCCTTACCAGGGTTCCTGTAACATTCTCTCTTGCTTTGTGCAATGTCCAAATGTTCCTGGTGAGCCTTTACACAATCTGATTTTTCTTCATCTGAGAGGTTAGCAGCTCGCTGCAGTTTCGTCGTGTTTTGCTGACACGTTAAACAAAGATACATCATGGGTTTAGAGATGACCACGTCAGGATAAAATTCGTCCCACAGTTGTAAGAATTTCTTGTAACTTACGCCTCTCGTTTAAAACACCACAAGTTTTCTCGTGCTCCCTCCAAACGCTCATCTTTGTTTCCAATGAAGACAAGAGCCTCATCTCTTCACTTTTAAATCCCGGGAACCTTCCAGGAAGCACGATCGCATTTTCTTCAACATAATTGTCAATAAATGCATGAACAGCCTCAAGCGATTTTTTGGAAGTTGCGCTTTTAGGCACTCGTTTGGTGTTTCCATGAGTTCTTGGATAAATACTGTGTTCCTGATAATGTTCTCTTAGTCTTCGAAATATGGAATAGCCAATTCCGTAAAGATGTAAGAACATCTCCTTGCAGATTGGAATTGTTTGATAAGTGAAGCTGCATCAAGGACTTCTATTCCTTTTGTCGCTGATTTTTTCAGTTTTTGTGAAGACCTGAATATTGGAGAGGACCTGAAGGTCAAGTTCGCTGCTCGAAAGCTCAAGGCAGTTATATAAGTTGTAAAGAACAGTCTCCGCTGAAAACTGTCCTGAACAAGGGTGACCTTTTAAACAATTGCTGCAAGTTCCTCGCATAAATTTCTTATCCTTTTGTACAATCTCGTTGGAGTCACTGATAAAGAAATAAGCCATCTTTACGTATCTTTGGATTTGTGCGTCTTGCTGCGTCTTGTTGCAGGATAACGATTGCTGTCACAATCGTTGCTACGACAAAAAGATACAGTACTGCAGGCACAAGGATAGTTCTCACCTGTCAGTAGGAAACTATTGTCTGAAAATATCGAATGTTTGTTAGTGTTCAGATCGTCATTTTATCCTTTTACATTCACATCGAACGGATAAGAAAATGTCGAGGATGAGAGGCTAAATCGTTCGAAGGGATGCTGCAACCTTTGGAATGGACATGTTCAGTTTGCGACCAGATACAAAAATCCTTCAAATGGATGTCTTAACCATTTGCACGGATGTTGGAATCCTTTGAACGGATACCAAATTTTTTGAATGGACAGGCAAAGCGTTCAAACAGATGCTAATTTTTTTTAACGGATAGCCGAACCGTTCGAACGGATGTTAATTTTTTTTGAATGGATAGGCAAACGGTTCGGACAAATGCTAATTTTTTCAAACGGTTTTTTAAAAGCGTACGAAAGAACAACGAATGGATAACAAACGCTAACCCTCTTGAAACGGATAACCGTTAGCCTCCATTTCGCCTTTCACTGTCACAAATGCACTAGGATAAAGCACTTTACACTGAATGAGAATTCAGCATGGACGGTTATTCCTAATCAAGCCACTTCACACTTAGGAGGTTTTTCCTTCCTCTTTAAGTGCAACTGCAGCAGGAAAGATATCAACATTAAGGAGTTACCACTCTTCTACATAAGAACACTGCAATACTGGTTTGAGTTTAATACTAAGCCATTAACTAGAAACACGATCATATGGAACAACAAAGATATTAAAATTGATAATATTACGATCTTCTTTCGAACACGGCTTAGTAGAGGAGTTTCCACTATAAAAAGCCTTCTCGATCGTAATCTTGATCTTGATTTCCTTACTTATGAAGAATTTAAAACCCGTTACAAGATAAAAACACACTTTTTGACTTATTACAGAGTAATAAACGTTATGCCCAAATGAATATAAAAAATGTATTAAACAAATAAATGCACAACAACACCAACCTACACAGCAACGTCAGAGCTTGAAAGCACTAACAACCAAGGCTATACCCGAGAGTTTTTTTAATCACATATTTGAGGAACCTAGAGCCACACAATGCCGTATTGACAATGGATTACCACCAGACCACATACACGGCTACTTTAACTTTGCTTTTTTTGCACCAAAGAAACAAAGCTAATAATGTTCCAATACAAGATTTTACATGACATAGGTTTTACTGAGTAAATATTGTTCAGAGCTAATCTCGCCAACAGTGATCTCTGCTATCTATGCTTGGGAACAAAACAAGATCTGAAGCACATGCTAATCTCGTGTCAGTTCGTCTCAGAGTTCTAGGAAGCTTTCCTGGACTGGTACAAGTCTCACGTATCAATAGGGCTAGAACTATCAACCATTAAAATCTTGTGTGGTGTTATTGGTAACAATCACCTCAATAAGTTAACTAATCATCTCTTACTACCGGCGAAATATTATATACTGCTGCAGTATCAGAGAAGAGCCTTTGTTATGAGGTGATTATGTAACTATAGTGGTAAACAAAGCCGAGATAGAAAAACAAAAATATTATTATAAGAAATGGAAGCCTTTAATTGAGAAGTTTGTTTGCTAACAATTAAACAACTAGTAAGGTTATACTCAGCATTACACTTGCATTTTATTGTACTTTTGTAGCAAGACTGTAATGCAATGTACTGTAATTCATTGTAAAGTATCGTAATTTATTTTTTCTTTATTGTTAATATTTTTTTAGTTTATCTAAAGGTAGCTTTTGTTGGGTAAGTATTGTTAGATGAATCAAACTGAAAAAAAAAAGACCTTCACAACAGCTTGACAAGAAGACAACCCTTGGGTATAAGATTTTTGGATCCAGCATTTGAACAAGACCGCTTTACTACTCTCAAATATGGCAATGACATGTCTATTAAGGAAATGCATAAAATCGATGGGACTACTCTTATCAACTGCATCAAGTCACCTCCAAAGAAGGAGTCAGATTTCAGAAATGCAATCGACAAAGTAATGAACACAAAAATTAAACAGTACAGTACATTGTTTAAAATGTTCATCCGCCTTTTAAGTGTATTTGGAGATCAATGTAAAGACCTGCAATTTCTTTAACTAATAATTTTTTTGGAAAACCATCTTCCTTTAGTTCTGACAATTTATGCTGTTGTCTTTCGTTCCGACAACTTCCAACTGTACATTTCTGCCCTAAAGAGAATCTGACTCATGTTTCTTTGCTTTGGCCGCCACCACTGCAAGAAGTCACTACTGCTTTTTCTTTCTAACTTTCACTATTGGGAAAAATCTCGCACCACTTCCTTTTAACACTGTAGAGTTCTATTATTTCCTTTACCAATTATCCTGTTGAGTGCTTCCATTTCATCATTAGTGACCAGACAGCTCAGACAAAGAAATAACGAAAACCTGCAGTTTAACAAGACAATTAAACCTTTCCTCTTAAGAACTATATTGTTCCTGCAATCAGCTCAAAGTAGCACAAGAGTTAAAATCTGTTTTCTTTGATATTATCTTCGAGGCAAATAGTACCTCATCCAAACAGTCCGCATCTGGAGAACAACAAGAGTGGACCCTTTCTTTTTGGTTTGGTAGCAAACCCAAGACAGACAAAGTATTGCTGTGCGCCTTTCACCTGTCAATGAAAAAAGAAAACCAGTCCAATCCTTGAAGAGAATGTGACCTCCACAGCAGTGAAACACAAGGAGATAAGTGGTGTGTATTTGGTTTTTGTTCAAGTAAAGTTCCTAATCATACCACAAGTAACTCTGCTTTGGGAGTTGTCACTTTTAGGTTCTTACGGCGTTGCCCCTTAAAATAACACTTTCTTTTTGGAAAAAGGCCCAATTCTGTCTTTCTTGATCATTTTGTGCATGTGCATGTGATAGACCCTTTACACAACTATGTCACATGACCTTGTTAATCATTAAAGATGGCTGAGGTCAAATTCGGTACCAGGATGGAAACTCCCAATTTTAAAGCAAAGGACATCTGAGTGAGAGATTTAAGAATGGTTTGAAAACTTAATGTATGTATATAACGTATGTACATAAGCAGATGTACATAAAGAGATCCAAACAAACCCAGAGCATATGAAGTCTTACTTCACACATAACTGTAGTGTCATGGGAATTACCTCTTCATTATGCATTTCATAACTGGTAGTAGGTGTTGTTAGGTGTTATAAAGATTTAGATAGTACATATTTAAAAAGTGGGAAATAATTCACTAAAGGTTGTTAGTTGTGTAATTGTAGCCAGCACACCCAGTACTTTACATTGGCGATGAGGATGATTTTCAGTTGAGACATTTGGATGGTTTTTAATTGGGACAAATTCAAAGATGCCGTGGGGGCACGGTGAATGCAAGCAACAAAGTGGGATCTGGCGGTGTTGATGCGATAATGCTTTTGCTGGACGTTGGGTCATTGACGGCGTTCGACCCAAAAGGCGATCTGAATGGTATCAGCCAACGATGGAAGCGATGGAAACGATCTTTTGCATCGTATCTGACAGGAAAACAGGTTACAGATGAAGGGCAGAAAAGAGCTCTTCTCTTACACGCTGCAGGAGTCAATGTGCAAATCTTTTTACAATGGTCAGCGAAGAAGAGATTTTCTCTTTCACCACCACGATGAAGGCGCTTGATGACTATTTTGTTCCAAAGTCAACTGTACCATTTGAAAGGCACTTTTTCAAACAGATTGCACAAGCTAGTTATGAGACAGTGGACCAATTTGTTTGTAGGCTTCAGCAGGGGGCTGCGAGCTGTGATTTCGGAGTCCTACAGGATGATTACATTCATCATCAAGTTATTGATAACTGCTACGTAAATCATTTAGGTCTTAAGTTTTTAGGGCAGGAAACTGTTACCCCAGATTGTTTATTGGGCGCAGGAAGCCGTTAGCTGCAATTTGAAAGAAATGGAGGAAAACTTCAGCCAGAGTCACATGAACGCTGTTGGCAGGAAAAATTTCAGTAGTGTGTGGAAAGCATGAGGATCCAGGAGCAAACGTGGGTGGAGCGAGGAACGCAGGCATTGTGAGAGAAAGGAAAAAGGCTAGAAAGGAAGGGAAGGACATTTTGCAAGAGATAAGAGTTGCCCAGCACGTGATCAAGGTTGTAGGAAGTGCGGGAAAATAGGACATTTCCAGATTACATGTATGCAACGTCACCAAAATGGAGGGAAGAGGTTCGAGAAGGTAAAGAGTGGCAGTGGCAGAGGAAGTAACAGGAGCAGACGAGATGTAGTCAATGAAGCAAATTCTGTGGGAAGTGAGACGTTCTCAGTCAGAGAAAGTCCTAATTTCACACTCAAACTTGGCCAAACCTGTCGCAATCTGAACTCGGAAGTAGACTGCCTAATGCACTGTTGACTCTGGAACTACGTGTAATTTGATGGGCCAGAAAACCTGGAATTGATTGAAAGCTAATGGAATCCAGTACGAATCACGCCTTGCAGCTAAGGTGTTGTTTGCCTATGGTGCTACTGAACCATTGCCGACTCTGGAAATGTGCTTGTCAAGGGTGAAGGGCGCACTCTGCTTGGACAAGAGACTGTGGAGACACTCAGTTTATTGCATGTCCGTCCCCTTCCGGGGAACAGTGTCGTGAGTGAGCATTCTGAGGATGATATTCGACAGAGGTATTGAGATTTGTTTACAGGGATTGGTCTTCTCAAAGGTTATGAGCTTAAACTCCATGTAGATGATACCGTGAAGCCTCTTGCTCAGCCAGTGTGAAGGATACCATTTGGTCTGTGCGACAAAGTGGATAAGAAACTAGACAAGTTGCTACAAGCAGATATTATTGAAGAGGTGCCAGAAGCTCCGACTGGCTGGATTCTCCTTTGGTAGTTGTACCTTAGTGTGATGGTGACATCAGGATTTGTGTAGATGTGCGGCATACACACGAAGCGATTATCAGAGAGAGACATCCTATTCCGCCTGTAGAGGAACGTTTGCACAATATAAACAGAAGGGCAGTTTTTAGCAAGGTTGATTTGAAGTGGGGTTTCCACCAAATTCTCCTTAGTGAGGAAAGCCAACACATCACGACATTTGTGACTCATCGTTGCATGTGCCAGTACAAGCAGCTTATGTTTGGCATGACGTCTGCCCCAGGGAAGTGCCAGCAAATTGTTCGAGATGTGCTTGAAGGTTGTGAGGGCGTGGTAAATACAACTGCTGATTTAATTACCCATGGGAACAGTGTCGAAGAGCATGACAGGAGGCTGTTTGCGGTGTTGGATAGCCTCAAATGGGTCGGGTTGATGCTTATAGTGGCAAGTGTGAATTCTGCCTATCAAGGCTTACCTTTTTCGGGCACAAACTGACTAGTTATGGTGTTAACCCAACCAAAAGATTGCAGCTATCCAAGAAGCGAGAGCTCCAAAGGACATCAGTGAGGACAGGTCGTTTATGGGACTAGTGCAATACTCTGCGAAGTTCATGATTGCCAGACGTAGGATCATTAGCGCGATTTATATAGGACCTCACGAGGAAAGGTGTTAACTGTGTAATGGGGGGGGGGGGGCAGAACAGCAAACTGCTTTCGAGAGGTTTAAGCAAACAATCATGCACGTGGACATGTTGGCATGCTACAAGGTCGGTTCCAGGACAAGAATCATCGCAGATGCTTCACCAAATTTGTGCATAATGTCAGCTGCTTTCGATTTCTCATAAGGGGCAAACAAAGTTAAACAAGGTACGAGTAAACGCCAATGGGGCATCTAGTTGATAATTTAAATTGGCTTTTGATGTCATTGATTTTGACCGTAACATTGCTCTCTCTCAGAAACTTTTTGACGGGTATCCTGTTAGGAGACTACAATCCTCTTGAATGGAGACAAGGAAAAAGCAAGAATATATGATTCTTGCATCTCCAGACGCCCTTCAGTATATGTTGTCCGAGGAAAACGACAATGCTACGCAACCAAGTAGTGCCCCAAAACCGAGGAAAACAAGGAAACTACGCTGGGAAAGAAGTTAACTGAGGAACATCAACGCCAAAGTGGATGAAACATATTCAAACCACTTAACTGAAAAGCAATGACGAGTTAGTGCTACTGTGCCCCGTGGTGAAAGATCTTCTACACGGCCATGTCCCATTAACGGCCCTAGCTGGGTAGTTCGAAAAGAAAGGCCATAATCTTGTGATGTAGAGACTATAATTTTGCTTTTGTTTCAAGAGAACTTTCTTAAGAATTTACTTTTTCAAGCATGTCGCAATCATAATCGTTTTGTTGGTTTATTCATAGAAAAACGTGTACAATTGCAATAATTCTGCAATTATATGATATATATTGTTATTGTTATGCGACGTATTGTTATTGCTTCAGAGGTGTGTATCCAATTTTTTAATCTAGAGAGCAAATATCTACGATCTAGCTAGCAAACAGGGTATCCTAACTTAATTGCCAATAAATATACCAGTACTACGTAGTACTGTGCATGTAGTACTTACAGCGATATCAATAGCCACATTGTGCAAAGTATAAGTAAATAAAAATATTCATGTGAACTGATCTGCTGGTTTATTCATGTGTCGTAATTTATAACTGCTAAGGGACTTAGATTATGAATGCAAACTCGTGATAGCGCTCCTGAGCCAGGATTCCGGAGACCTTTATTTGGCAATTGGTCAAAATTCATACCTTAAATGTAAAAAAAAACAAATAGACAAGAATGATTTAAAATTACGGAAACACGAGATTACCAGCCAATAGCTATCCTGATTATGGAATGGAAACAGAAGATGTTGATGCTTCCGGAAACGTTTTCTCATGTTTCCGCAAGTTCTGCTATTAAGTCCGTCAATGGAAACAAGTGTTTCTACGAACGGACAATTGACAAAAACATGTAAGTGGTACAGTTCCACTGTGAAATAATGTGACAGAAACACCAGAAATCGTCACATATCTACTAGCGAAAACACACGTCAGCCATTACATTTCCACAACAGTTAACCGCACTTCTGCTACGTTTCAGTTTGCAGATTTGTGGTTTCTCGTCCTGTGTTAAATGTTGGAATTTGTAATACCAATGTGATCACAAACATGTTATGCTTTCAGAGAGGAGATAGAAAAATAACTCTAGATTCTGAGATCAAGACGTTTAACCTCCTGCCTTTTGAAGCAAAGTTTATTGATTGACTGACACAATGTGATTTGTTGCAGAATGTGTTGATGTCTTTAGGGAGACTGGTAACAAGCATGGCAGTCAAATCTACGAGCATGCCATAAAAGGAGTTGTAGTCGGTCTAATTCCTTTGAAGTTGCATCCCAAATGCTTTGGGAAGAAAGAAAACCTAGTTAAGAAAAAAAAGAATCATTAATAACATAATAAATTATTTATGTCTTAAGAATGATCTACCAGGTCCGTAAGAAGCAATGTTCGAACTTTAATTGTCCAACCCCCTCACCTCTGGAATTTCCTGGGCCTCTAGCCCACCCGGGAATTTCCCATTCCCTCCATGGTGGGGGTTTGGATATTTTCTGGAAGCATACATAGCATGTTTAATATAATTTGTTGAAAATTGAAGTTGGGGACACGTATTTTCCATTAAATTTAAACTATTAACAGTTGATGTGACTCATGTGGGGTGTATTGTCTGTTTAATTCAATTTGTCCCAACTGCAATAATTTAAAATTTGTAACATCCCATGTTTGCATGTTTAAGATTCTGTGAGAACTGAGATGGTCAAGTATGTGAGAGAGATGATGTTATCAGGTGGTGTGTTATTACCCACTAGAGGCGTTATTGGAAAAAGAATCAAAAGATCTTATTGGAGTCAAAGACATCAAGCTCACAGTAAGGAGAAGGAGAAAAGAAGGAGGCAACGGTTTCTAAATAAAAGGAACTGTCTAACAATGGTAGGATTATACTATTTTTCACTTTCATACTCAAATGCCTTAGATCAGAAGAAAGTGCACGCTTGTTAAGTATACAGACGTGGATTCATTTTTCAAGGGAAGAGAGTGGATTCAATACCAAATGTCTTACAGTAAAGTTACATGGAATGTTAGCTGGGTAGGAGGTAGGGTTCATGACCGGAAAAATAAACCCCCTGTGAGGAACAAGATAAATTTATTCTCCAGGGCTTGGTTGTTTACAGCCAGTAGGTTAAGATAAGCCAGGGTTAGTGAGAAATTTGAATTCAACTGCCTAGCACATTGAGCACAGTGCTTGTGTACATTATGTGTGCTTGCGAATCTAATGATTGTTGTATCACTAGCCTGTGCAATCCCACGATTACTGTGAAATCAGTATGACCTTAAACTCAACACCAGTTCTCTGTGGTGTCATGTTCCATGCATTTTAAAGTACACAGAACACGAGCAACCCAAGAATGTGGATAGATTCTGGAAAAACCTCGCTATACAGTTAATGAAGTGCCGATGACCAATTACTATTATTATATAATTATTACTATTTTGATAACAAATCACTGTTCGTTTTTCCAAAATGGTTTCAATATCAATGTCTCATAAAGTAGAATAATGTTAACTTCCAGGAAAAGAGTTGGGATGTAAGGAAAGCATTGGAAAGAGAAGAGTTGAAGATATAAAGGAACTGAGAAGTACGATTGCCCCAGTGGAAGCAAAGGAAGTGGTAGTTTACAATTCTGGGGATGAGGACGTATGCTCTGATCTTCTCATGAAATGAAAGATCAGTTTGGAGAGGGGCAGGGAAAACAAGGGGAAAATCAACGAAGGGGAAGTCGCCTGCTGGCTCTACTTAGTGGTAAGGCATGCAGCCAACAAACGTCTGTCAAAGACCTGATAGAGCTGGCAAAAGAGAATATTCCGAAGCCAGCAGCCACGGCTCCATCAGCTAGTCTGACCCCTCTGAGATGCTGCAAAACATCTACTGATGATGCAGCCTTATGTGCAGAACAAAAGAGCTAAGTTATCTGTGGGCCCATCAAGTGAATGCAGCAACCTCATGGTGGCTGCCGGGGTACTGTGCTTCTCACTGGTGGAGACCGAAAGTAGTTAATCTACTATTATTGACTTACCACCGTTTCTCCTTCAGGGAGAATTAACTGATTAGGGACAGCATAGGGAGGATAAACGTGTAAGAAACAGAAATACAGACCTGCCAACCCCTGATAAAGGAGAATCTGGAGACCTGTGAAAAAAAAATGGAGATTCTACAAAAAAGTAATGAAATACCGTTGTTCCCTTTCTAGATTAAAACAGGCACTAGAATTCCCCATGGAATTTTATTCAACAAGGTAGCATTTCATTTCAGAAAAATATTTTCCAAAAAACTGTGAGATTGGGAGTCTTGTGAGGCCGTGAGAAAAGTAAAAAAAGTCATGAGAGTCAAGGCAGAATCGTGAGAGTTGGTAGGTGTGGCAATAAAATAAGACATTTTTTTGGACAATTAAAGGATCTTATATAGGTACCGTCTAAATTATTTGGTTGCGTTTAAGTGTTTAGCTTTTTCTTTTACTACAGTTAGTAAAATCTTAAATGACTCAACATTTTGGAATTGTCCTTTAGCGCAATTAATTGTAAAAATGGTTTATTATAAGAACATCTTTGGAAAAATAGGAAACAATAAGCCTTAGCATCATTTTTTTGGCAAATAGACTGCCTGATTGGACATGAAATTCGAATACAGTGAGAAAAATACTGACATTTATGGTCTTTCTGCAGTCCTAATTCTGATAAAAGTATTATCCTCTATTATGAATGAGTGCTGACTCCCACATTAAATTAACAGGGATGCTTGGTTCTCATTTAGGTGTTGGATTTACAGGTTTTGATCCAACCTCGTTCTCAGGTTCTCTCTCCTTTCCATCGAGAGACCCTGGTTGGGTCTGGTCATGTAACACCTAGAATATGGGATGGGTAGAAAAGAACCCTGGGAATGATTTTAGTTTTGATCTCATCGAGGGTGTTTAGGACAAATAACCAATAATTTTTACCCATACTGGCACTTCTTGAGATTGTGGGTAGAGAAAATAATGTCCATATAATTTCATAAGGATTCAATTCAACCCTGAATCAAACCCGCAATGTTCTCTTTTAGCGATTTCACTCTAATTTTTTAATATATGTGAGCATCTTGTCATTTTTATGTGCGATTTTAATTCCCCCATCACTCTGATTTCTCTTGGCGGCCCGAAAGTCCAGCTAACATTTTAGGCTAAACGCAAAATATTGAAATTCAAAATACCAAGTGTAGTGCTAGTATAGGTCACACAAACCAGTACATCAATAACAAATGTGTTAATTATCACTTCATTCCCAGAATAAATAATGAATCTTTTACTAAATTTAGAATCTGCTGACGAAATTCTGTGGTGTGACTATTAAAATGAAACCTGTTTGGCATTACTCTCACCAGGTGCTATCTGTTTTTTTAGCATTCTACAAAATAAAATTGAAGCAGGTAGTATGATGATGCATCACTTACACTTAAACTACAACATTAATCCAGAGAAAGTTACATAATAATAAAATAATATGGTATAACAGATTGGATACAAAAATATAAAAATTATAAAAATTGGAAGCTGAACACTTCAGCAGGGGATAATTAAAAAGCTAAGAACAGTGCGTTTCAGGGGCTTAATTTAAGCAAACCAGCACGAGATGAGAGAAAAAAATTTTGGTGATTCCTGTTTTACTATGGCCTTTGTTATAAATAAACTATTTTATAGTCCCTACTAGTAGCAGAAAAGGTAGTACATTGTTTTGTGTTTTTCAAATACCCTCTCAATGCAGTTTATCTAGAGAATGAATGGTTTACTCATGCACGAATTCACCTGTCGAAATTTCGAGCAATGTGCGAAGAGATTTACATCACGATGTCACGCTGTACTAAAGTTGATTAAATTCACTGACTTTTCACCTCCACAAAAATATATAACGAGTATTAACTAAATCCCGTGCAACGAGCATCCACCCATAGAGATTACAATTTTGAGATTGACCCTAACGGATGGCAAAAAGTAAGAAGTCTGAGAGAACTGTTTCCTTCACGTGTTTCTTGGTTTTCCTCAAACCTCAGTCGATATGCTGTAAAAATAAAGAACAGTACAGCAGGATGGCTACCCTGCAAGCAGTGGTTTCTCCAGGCTGGACGTATTGGAAGGGCAGAATGTTATTTTTCATTACACGACTTACTTCGGTCGATGACAGATTTGGTTAACAAGACAAGTCAGACGAAAACAATGTAAAAATTTAGACCACGAAATGATTTAGACTTATTAAAGCAACTTTGCTCCAGCAAAGTCCTAGTGTGTTCAGTGCTATTGAATACGTTATCTTCAATGTGCATTAAAGTATTTATTAACTATTTAGTCATACCAAAAGAGCGTTTTTTTTAACGTTTTGCCAGTGTAACAAACAAGTGTTTTAGTTAACATTGACGTTTTGTTAAACCAAACAAAAATGGATGTTTAAGGACGTTTGCAGATAAACTACTGCCCACAGCTCTTTTGAATGGTTTCCTTTTTCACAGGTTCACGCAAGTGAAAATTCAGATCTGAAAGAACACTGTAGCGTGTACGCATTAAGTAGCCAAACACAAACAGAATTTAAACAGCAGTGTAATCATCGACATGATGAGAGGTGTGAGGAATGTAGAGCCATAGAATCAACACTAGCAGGTATTGAGCGACTGATGTAAGATGCCTTTCACCCCAGTGGGGATGACTGTGATGAAGCGCTCTATCTAATTCAGACAGCACAACATGCCATTCATACCTGGAATTGCCACCAGTTAAGGACTGTTCGACAGGACCAAGGCAGGTCGGATGAGTACACTGTACTAATTGTAAATGACTGGGCCATGAAATTCCTTTGTCAGATGCATTGTGAATCGTAAACCAGATTGGATGCAACAAGGAAAATTTCATGGCACATTTCTGTTGTCTATTGCAGGTTCCTTTGTGAGCTACAATCGCAAGCATTAATTCACCCCATACAGTGCTGCAAACAAGACGGCTCTGCAGTCATCTTCATAATACAGCATGTACTTCATTCACTATCCTCTGAGCACCCTAACATCACCAAGGCACTCCTTCACCAAGACAACGCTGACTGCTACCAATCCTATGCAACACTTTTCGCCTTTCCTTCCATAGAGGCTTCAACTGGAAAAGAGTGGCAGGTGTAGATTTCAAGGACGGAAGGGAGCAGCTGACAGAATGACTGCAGCAGCAAAGTTTCACATTAGGATATTCATAAATGAGGGCACTGATGTGACAACTGCAATGCAAATGAAAGACGCTGTGCTTTCCCATGAGGGAGTCAAGAGTGTTCAGATGGTTTGGAATCAGCATATGTTGTTACGGTGGCTGGTCACGTGTGAAAGTCCTCGGTTGTCTTTTCCGTGCTACTTAAGTAATGGTTACAATCAAGCAGGTGAAGAAGCTTCTAAAGAAGGAGCTTTCACCCCTCCATTCCAAAATGGAAAATATGATCACAGCGTTTAATAAACGAACAGTTTCAGTTCATTTCTCAGACAAGTACAGCGATCTACAGACTCAAATCAAGTAATCGAATAAAAAGTTCAACAGCAGAAAATAGAATTAGTCAAGGTAAACTTCTTCTGCCTAAACTCACACCGTTCAAAACTTGTCAATACTACTTTTTTAAACAATAAATTGTGGTGTATGACGTCATACCAGACGCTCTTGCATCACACTCTTAGAGCGGTTTTCACATGCTTTTGTGTATTTCATTGGCAGAATAATAGGACTGTTAAATTTCTGAAGCTCGATCTGTTCTTACGCCTTACAGAATGATTTAATACGGAACACTGGTGGTGAAGTACACCAGCAAATGAACAGTCAACATCGACCAACGAGGAAATATATTTTCCACTGTTACTTTAGCTTCACATTCTTTCTTACAGTTTGTCGCCTTTAGGTGTCACAGCACATTTATTGTAGCTTCCGATTGGTTTGTTTTACCTATTTAAGATGCTGTTTTCAGTTTGTTCTCTCTCTCACGCTTGTGACCTTAGCACTTTAGAGCTGTTTTCTGCTCCGGACGTTTAAGATCTCATCGAGTATGCCTACTCCTGGATACGTGGCGGAGGAAAACACAGGCACTCCTACGTCTTTGGAGCGAGATGAATCGCGGATGGTCAACAAAGTTTTTTCAATGTTCAAAGCATACTTAGAGTCTAAGCTAGACAAAAAGACTAAGTAGCTCGATTCAAAACCTAAGCTGGATAAGCAAGTGACTCAAATGAAGTTTAAAGGCAACCAAAAGCAGTTTGAGCTTAATGCTCAGATCGACAGCGTTTTCAATAGAATTCACTCGGCTAACTATTCCAAAAATAATCAAGTGGATGATTTGGTAGATGAAGGAAAAGATCTCATTCGTAAGCGACAGAAGTTGATCAGAATTGCTGACAAGAGCGCTGATGGTTGGAAAGTGGTTGACGAATATGTTTCGGATGAGTTAGCATCTGGCTCAGAGGACGAGAAATGCTTGAAGAAAGCTAAGGAGGCAGCAAATAGGAGAAGGAGACAGCCTACACAGGGTTGTCGTGGACCAGACAAAAAGTTCAAAGGAACTTCAACTTTGACGGATCAGCAGCTTTTTTGCAGTGAGCTAGCCTGTTTTTTATTTTCTTTTTGGGCTCTCTCAGTTTTTGTCGGATCTTTTTTGGAGTACTTTGTTTTTTCTCTCGCTTGTTAGGGTTTGCATGCGATCCGCCCATATCTGATTTCGCCTGGTTTTTACGGTTATTTAAGCAGTAACTAATTTACGTTTGTTTGAGCGAAGCGAATTAGAATGTAAATATATTTTCCACTGTTATTTTAGCTTCACATTCTTTCTTACAGTTTGTCGCCTGTAGGTGTCGCAGTGCGTTTATCGTAGCTTCCAATTGGTTCGTTTTACCAATTCAAGATGCTGTTTTCAGTTTGTTCTCTCGCTCTCGCTTATGACCTTAGCACCTTCAAGCTGTTTTCTGCTTCGGACTTTTAACATCTGGCCCCACCCACTCTCCCTTTTCTCAGGTTTCTACGGGTGTTTTTTCGTTTTATCTGCTTTTGATACTGATTTTATTTCATCTGTTTTCAGGCGCTAGAGATGCTTACGTGGACCGCGCAAGGTGCTTTAAATGTCACAAACTCAGCCACTGGGCAAGAGAATGTACTGCCTCCTTGGATAGCCCAGGAAGTACTTATCACGGAACCACATTCACCCCAGGATACTCATACAGCCGCTACAGACCCAGCCCACACTCAACCCGGTGCAAAGGCAGTAATGTTTTTGATGAGGAGGTTGCTGATATCGCTCAGGTACATTGCGATAGTGAATTGTTTGAGTTTGAGTTAAGTATAAGTCCGCTGTACGCAAGGGAAATCTTCGTAGAAACTTTGAATTTTGGAAGCATATTGGAACCCCTAGTTTTATTCTTAACGTTGTCACCTTTCGTTAGTTTTCTGGAACCAGCGGTTTTCCAAAACAACAGATCTTCTCTTTCACATGCCGAGTTTGTTGAGGAGGCTATTCAAGACTTCCCTTGTAGAATCAGACACTATGTAGAATCTATGCAAATGCTATGTCACAAAGCTATGTAAAACCTATGTTAATGAGTCATACATTGCTTTAACCAGATCCTATGTTGTTTCTATGCCAGGGCTATGTTTTTTGTATCGAAAATGCTATGTTTTTGCTAGTCAAACGGAACCTACTCAAAAGCTATGCAGTTTTTAAAGGAAGGAATAAAGGCAGAAATGACATAGTTTCCACATAGCCTATACATACAATTTACTTAGCTGTCAGAAAGAGATTTTAGACTTCATAGTCAACCTTATAAAAAAAATCATAGGAAATAAATAGCCTTCACATAGGACTGAAATAGAGTTTACATAGTAAAATGGAACAGGGGACAGTTGATTAAATAGCTTTTGAATAGGGTTTCCTTAGAATTCAGATAGCCTAGGAATAGTGAAAACATAGCCTTTTTTAAAGATGACATATACTTTGCACACAGAACAAATAGTCTTTGCATAGGTTTGAAATAGGATTTTAATAGTATTTGAGTAGGTAAAACATATCACATACACGGCCTTTAATTAGAGTTCAAACAGAAATTACATAGAATTGACATAGTCTTTTATGTAGGTAGGTTTTGATCTGCTTAAGCAAATGTGGTGTTTAAAATACCCTCGTAAAAATCACCAGAATAGTAAAAACAATATACACATATGAATTAGAATATCTTTTACATTGGTAAGAAATGGGTTTTGACACGAAAAATGGAAAACTATAGCAATATAATACCACGAACACACAACACAAATGCAACATTTTCATGGAGCAGTTTCAGAATCGAAACCCCAAGTTAAAGTTTGCTTAATTTGCTTATCGTGTAGACTTTTGGCAGATGTCGTGCTCTTCAGTGCCATACACTTTTCTTTTGACTGCAACGAATAAGTATCTGCAAACAGAAAAGTTGAGATTTTAAGGCAAATGAACACAAAAACAACCTGACGTTTTAGAATTGAAACGAACGAGTATCGAAGCGTGATCGAAGGTGACCGATCCAACTTGTCCAGGTACGTGAAAAGGGGAGACAACACGGGTAAATCAAAACTCAAATTGAGAAAAACATCACTTACCAACGTAAGGAATACTTTTTGTTGAACCTGGCAGGAAAACGACTTTAAATTGAAGTAAAAAGAAGCGTCTTCTTGTAAAAACGCACGCTTTACAGTTCGTCTTCTTTGACTTGAAAGTGCCCGCGTGGAATCAGCCAATTTTCACACCTTTTCATTGG
>NC_133201.1:21746297-21753797 GCF_958299795.1 Porites lutea
GCTTCCTAGATTCTTTTCGGGTTTCTGGAATCCGGGTGCGTCAGGAATTGACGTCTTTGCCCAAGAGTCAAGTTCCGAGAATTGTTTAGTGGTTCCTCTAGTTTCTCTTGTTGCTCGCGTTATCCATTATCTGAGCCTACAGAAAGCGATGGCTACTCTTGTAGTCCGATTATGGCCTTCGTCCAGTTTTTGGCCTCTTCTGAGGAACAAATATCGGTCGTTCATTAAAGGATGCTTTACGCTGAATGCATCCCAAGCTCTCACCCTGGGAAGAAATTTAAGTTCATTCCTCGGTTCTCCTCGTTTTAAAGGCGAGGTTGTCGTGCTTAGATTCGAATATTTGTAGGGATTATCCAGCTTTATTGCCCTTCGAGTAGGTTTCTGAACTAGCTTTTAGTGCTGGTATTTGCATGTAAGAACCTAGAATTTTGGAGATCAGGCTGAACAGGTTTTTATATTTCAAGGTACTTTTTGACAAAGCAGGCTGATTAGGTTCTTAGTAGGTTCTTAATTTTTCAAAGTTTGCAGTGGAAAAGTCATTCACAGAAACATTACCTTGCTCGTACATAATGGTTTAGAACTAGTTTAAATAACAAACATATGCTTACCAAGCTAAATATATACACAATAACATATTAGAGGTTTCACACAAAGTTAACATCCAGAATTTTGATAATCGAAAGTGGAGTGATCTTTTGTATAAAAACCTCTTTTCCTCGCCAGGCTAAACAGGTTCTTATAAACATGAGTATTAAAAAATGCCAAATTTCAGCCTGTAGGTTCTTAAATCTTTAGGTTCTTATATGCGGGTGTTTATTGTATTCCGACCACACCCTTATAAATGTGGAGTCCTGACCTGCTGCTCATCATCCTTAAGTCAAGAGTGATTGCTGCTGCAACGTCAGTACTGGGGTTTACAAACAAACGAAGACAACCAATCAAGTTTCCACTTCCTATAGACATTGACAAGCAATCCAGAGCGCAACAATTAGAGTATTTAAAAAAAGCTGCCTCATTAATTGTGGACAAATTTGTGTTCAGTAATGACCTGTCATAACTAGCAAACATTTTGAAATTAATTATGGACAAAAGCGTATGGTTGTGAATGGAAAATATTGCGTCGATGTGTAAAATTTCGTATTTTTACTTAACTTGAAACTGAAATATTATTGTACATGTAAGTTGTTTAATTATTTGTCTATTAAACTGCATTTTGAAATGCACTAACATCACTCCTCTTCCCAAAGTTAACAACATAGAGGATATCAGGAAAGATCTTAGACCTAATTTAATTCCCTTACCCTACTTTATTGAAAATCGCAGAACATTTTGTTGTTCCAGAGCATGTGAAGCCAGCTGTTCTGAAACGGTTACACCCAGACCAGTTTGGACGTATTTCAGGTTCCTCTACTACGCATGCCTTAGCATGTTCCACAAGTTCGCACTCTCCATGGAACTGGGGGCTGTCTATGGACATCTGTTCTAAATTACAGAAAAGCGTTCCACTTGATACATCATAGCCCGTCAATGGCAAAGTTTTTGTAATATGATATTAATCCTTACATCATAAATTCGATTGCAGCTTTTCTCTCCAACAGGCAGCAGAGTCAAACTAGGAAACAACTGCATCTCCGAAGGGCATTCAGTTCATGCAGGGGTACCACCAGGAACGAAACTGGGCCCCTGGCTGTTTCTCGTTATGCTAAAAAATCTAGCTGCAGATACTTTGAGCAGTCTTTTCAAGTACATAGACAATACAACTGTCTAAGACATAAAGGAGAAAAAAGGGACTAGTTGTCCCCAGTTAATCCTCGATGAGGTGTCTGCATTGTCTGCTAAGAACAAGTTCAACTCCACCTCAGTAAATGGAAGGAACTAAGGATAGCTTTTGCACGCTCTCTGACAAAACAAGAACTTGTTGAAATCGGTGGTTGTAACATTAAAACAGTACAGGTAGTTAATTTGTTAGCCTTTCATATTCAAAAAGACCTTAAGTGGAATTCCCTCTATGTAGCTTGCATCCAGTTTGGTTTACTCTATCGCTGCCAGGTTTTTCATTTTAGTCTCCCACCATATCTAAGCTTAACTTTTGAAGTGACACAGAAAAGTGCTCTGAGGATAATAATAAAAATGATTATTTTTGGTTACGAAGTGCACTACTCAGATGCCCTGTCACGTTCAGGCCTTGTTACGTTAGAGCAAAGACGGACAGAGCTGTGTAATAAACTCTTTACGAAAATTGTAGAAAATCCCCTTATTTATTTGTTACAATCTATGGATTAAAAAAAAAACCAAAGGATGAACTGTAAAGGAGTCCTAGACCCCATATGAAAATAGGTCACCTAAAAATACATAGAAACACAAAATAGTAGTTTCAGAAAATACAGAAATATAAAAGCTACTTAAAAATCACTGAAAAATTTCCTAACTCTAGACTTAAAAATATTTACATTATCAGATACACGAATGTCTAACGGTAGTTGATTCCACTGGTCAGTAATTCTATGTAAAAAACTATACTTCAAGACATTAGTTCTGGCATATTTCTTCTTTAAAGTTAAAGAGTCCTTAGCCCTAAGTGAGAAACGGTCAGCTTCTGAGTGGAAATCTATTATTTTACTGATGTCAATATCAATGTTGTCATTAACTACTTTATATAAGAAAGTCACGTCAGCCAGTGATCTTCTCTTCTCCAATGACATGAAGTTTAACTTCTTCAAACGAATGTCATAGGGATCATCACTTTTTAAAATAAGTTTAGTCGCTCTTCTCTGTACTCTTTCCAGCTTATCAGTATTTCTCTTTGTATATGGGGACCACACAACTAAGCAATATTCCAAATTTGAGCGGACCAATGAGCAGTAAAGAGTATGCAAGATCTTAGGGTCATTCAGACTTTTACAAGTTCTCTTAATCAGACCAAGCATTCTGTTAGCCTTGGATACTACGTAATCTATATGTGGGTTCAATGATAAGTGATGATTCGTAATAATCCCCAAGTCTTTAAACTCTTTAACCTCTTCCAGTTCAGAGTTTTCCAGGAAAAAAAACTAGAAGTGAGTGATTGAATCTTCCTAGTAATTTTCATAATTTAGCATTTCTTGACATTGAAGTTCATGAAATTCCGAACACTCCACTGATGCAGACTATCCAGGTCCTGTTGAAACAATTCAAGATCACCAGCCGTGCCAATGATTCGAGAACATTTACAGTCATCAGCATAAAGAGCAATAGTACTGTCAGGAATAACTACTTCGGGAAGGTCACTAATAAATAAAACAAAAAATAAAGGCCCTAATAAAGAGCCCTGAGGAACTCCAGATGAGACATCAGACCAGGAAGGGGATATACCATCCAACACTACTCTCTGTTGGCGATTGCTTAAATAACTTTCACACCATTGTAATAATGAGCCAGTGATCCTAAAGTTGCACAACTTTTGCAACAAAACTGCATGGTTCACTTTGTCAAAGGCTTTGGAAAAGTCTAAAAAAACTACATCAACTTGTCTGCCTTTATCACGGGCAGTAGCCCATTGATGATGGGTTAAAATCAGTTGAGTCTCACAGGATATACCTTTAATGAAACCATGTTGCCACTCAATTAAAAATGGTGAGACATGATCATAGATAGCAGAGTGAACAATACGTTCTAAGTACTTGGCCGGGATTGGCAATAGCGAGATAGATCTGTAGTTGGTAACAAGCTCCCTGCTATCTCCCTTATGAATTGGGGCAATATTGGCTGACTTCCATAAAGTGGGCATTTTCCCGGTTCTCAGCGATAAATTAAACAAATGGGTAAGTGGAATAGAAAGCTCTTTTGCACAAGTACGTAAAATACGGGCTGGTAAGTTGTCCACACCAGGTGCCTTGTTTACGTAGATCTCACTTAGAATTCCTTCAAGCTCTGGAGCTGTTGTTGTAACTTCAAATAACAAGTTTGGATTAACAACATCTGTGGCCAACAGTTTAACATCAGTAGAGGATTGAGAGTAGACTGAATGAAAAAACACATTGATGTTTTGCACCCTTTCATACCATTTATTTACTAGTGTTGAGCAGTGGACAGATCAACAGCCCAGCTCCTCACCATTACCGCCTGACCTCATGGACCAATTGGTGTCTTGGATTGTACAGGAGGTGACCCAAAGTTTTTCTCCCCCTAAGGTTAGCCATAGTGGGTCTTCCTTGCCACCAGACGTAAGCAATGCTGCCCCTTTCCCCGGTCATGGTCCCTCACTTGGCCACAGCTTCCACCTCAAGTTTGCTGAAGGTACCCGTTGGAACACCCACAGACGCCCCAGTGCTCAATGCTGTTTCCAGTGGGGGTCTAGCTGCTACCATTGTGCAAGGACCTTTAGATGCTGCTCAGCCCCCCTTGTCAGGTGAGATACATCCAATTAATCCTGCAGTCCCCTCTCAGTTGTTCTCATCGCCCAGCCCTCCAGTAGATTCCAGAGTATCTGACAAGCTTAGTGTCAAGATATGGAACAATGAGTATTTTGAGTTGGGAACCCTACTGACTAATACAGTGCATGAAAGTCGATACCAACTTAGCTGGGACAACTGCTGAGCAGTTGCCCTCTTTATATCTGGAGCCCGTAGCCAAACCAAGGAAAATTTTTACCATTGAAACCTGGTTGGGTTGCTTCCATATTTTTCTTGCGATATACACTAGACGATACCCTCATGAGGCCCTGGCTCTAATGAAGTATTGTGGGGTAATCCAGGATTTGGCAGAAAGTGGTTTTAACTGGCGCTTTTACGATGAAAATTTTTGTCTTTTGAGACAAGCGCACCCCTCCTCCTTTGGTTGGTGTAATATCCACTGGGAGCTTTGGATGCGCACTCCACATTCTACTGCGAGTAAGCCGTAAACACTTCCACGGTGTCTAAGATCTCATGAGCAAGGTACCCCTAAAGGTTTTTGTTTCAAATTTCATGGGGGTGTCCAGTGTGCCCATGGTTGTGCTTTTAAGCATTTATGTTACAAATTCGAAGGCCCTCAAAAAGCCAGTCAATGTAATTTTCGTTCCTAAAGCAAAAACACTGGGAAACAATCCTTCCTGCCAAGTCCCAACCCTCAAAGCCTTAACTTGCCGACACCCATAAATGCGGAAAGGTTGGTATTCCTTCTTTCTGGTTATGATCCTTCAATTGTTGAATTTCTGTTTGTAGGTTTTAGCGAAGGTTTTGCTATACAATACGATGGTTTACGTGAGTCATCAGATGCCAAACATTTAATTTTGGCCTTGGAAAATCCTGATGTTGTGGATATCAAAATAAAAAAGGAACTTGATGCTGACTGTTTGACTTGTCCTTTCATTGCTTATCCCTTTCACCCTTTCTGCATTTCTCCCCAAGGAGTTGTGCCGAAGAAGACTCCAGGGGATTTTCGTCTTATACACAATCTATCTAACCCCAAAGGTTTTTCTGTGAATGATAGCATCTCCTCTGACCATAGTAGTGTATGTTATGCCACTACTCAGGATGCTATTCACCATATTTAGACCTTTGGTCCAGGATGTTTTTTGGCTAAGACTGACATAAAGAATGCCTTTCAGATTATTCCTGTGTGTCCACAATACTACAATCTTTTGGGTATGAGATCGCACGAGACATATTTCTATGATTGCTATGTGCCCATGGGGCGCTCTAGCAGTTGTAAAACTTCTGAGACCTTTAGTACAGCTTTAAAGTGGATTGCCACTTGACAGCTGAGCATTGGCCACATCATTCATTTGCTTGATGATTTTCTCATTACTGCCCCAACTCATGCCTTATGCAGAAATCAAGTAAATTTATTCCTGGACCTTTGTTCTTATCTTAGTTTTCCCATAGCACCAGACAAAACACTTGGCCCCTCCACTAGAGGTTTGTCCAAGACTCACAAATAGACTCCATTAGTGTTAGTAGTGATAAGAAGGGTGTCCATTGGTACCAATGGTACGATTGGTACCAATAGATAAGCACATCATTCCAATGGTTCTATTACTGAATATGCACATCATTACAGGCACTTAGATTATTTTCCATGTGATCTAGCTGGGTACAGGGCAATTCCAATGTCCAAATGGTGCGATTGGCACCAATAGAAAAGCACGCCATCCCAGTGGTTCTATTGGTGAATATGCACCTCATTGAGGGGACCTAGATTATTTTCCATGTGATCTAGCTGGGTACGGGGCAATTCCAATGGTCCATTGGTACCAATGATGCAATTGGTACCAACAGAAAAGCACGTCGTTCAAATGGTTCTGTTGGTGAATATGCATCTCATGACGGGGATTAAAATTATTTTCCGTGTGACCTAACTGGGTACAGGGCAATTCCGATGGTCGATTGGTACTCATGGTGCGATTGGTACCAATAAAAAAGGATGCCATTCCAATGGTTCTATTGGTAAAAATGCATCCCATTAAGGTCATTTAGATTTTCTCACGTGGCCTGGCAGGGTACAGGGTAATTCCAATGGTCCATTGTTACCAATGGTACGATTGGTACCAATAGAAAATGATATCATTCCAATGGTTCCATTGGTGAATATGTATCTCATTAAGGGCACTTAGATTATCGTGGCCTAAGGATACTCGGTTAATATTCTAGAAGAAGCCAATGGGTGACAAAAAGACATTCACACTTCTACTGTTTTTCCACGGCAACGGGTGCACTCATTAAGGGCACTTAGATTATCATGGCCTAAGGATACTCGCCTAATATTCTAGAAGAAGCCAAAGGGTGACAAGGAGACATTCAAACTTCTGCTGTTTTCCAGGGCAACGGGTGCAATCCTGAAATCATCTGAAGATTGATTCTTCTGGCTCAGTCCTGGGCCTCATCCCAAGCTACAGCCGAGAAAAGAGCCCACCAAATACAAATTGTCAACAACAACGTTGACAGTAAAAGACATCAATGGTTTTACTACAACCTTGATTACAGGAAACTACTGTACCTCGAAGGGTTACCATGACAAACCCCACGACAGCAGTGAAAAGTGACTTCAGTCACCTGAATATAACACGGCTCTTTTAGGAGCCACCAAATACAATACAAAGTTATAACCAATATCATGATACAACCACCCTTTTTGAAGGCCCTTCATTGAACACATTGTTTTGGTTTAAACACGTCAATGTAGATAATGACATTGCGCTAAGTTTCAGAAGTTAATTTTCACAGTGAGTTGAGTACAGTTGTTAAAACCTGTAACCTCAATATCACTTTGTTAGTTCCGTGCCTTTCCACATTGTTTTGGGTTCCTTTAAAGAAGTAAGAATCACCAACAAATAGTGCTTGCGTATAAGAAAGAAGACATTCACATGTCCCATTGTTGTTTGCTCATGAATCACAATTTTCTCGTTGAATCATGAGTTTAGCGACGACGAGTCCTTTGGAAGTATTGTCAGTGATGCCCTGATGAGTACCTTTGGAACTGAGGAAGAAAGCTCCAGTGAGTTTGTTCATGAAAATGCATCACAAGATTTGCCGCAACCCTTGC